>NC_071285.1:4871237-4925578 GCF_943735745.2 Anopheles bellator | reverse complement strand
GAGAGAGAGAGAGAGAGAGAGAGAGAGAGAGAGAGAGAGAGAGAGAGCAGAAAAGAGAGAAGTTAATTACAAGACGCTACGTCGAGTCGAAGAAGGCCACGACCCGCGATAATTAATTAAAAGCCCGTTTTAATTGGCGGGAGTATTTTAATCAGGCGCTGCAAAACATTTATCAACCCCCCCGGGGGGGGGCCTCTGTCCCCCCCGCGTGACCTCCGTGCCTTCGAAATTCCTCCACACACCCGCTCCGGGGCCTTCGCGTCTTCGATCGATTGCAATGGAAATTCGTGGCCGTGTGCATTTCATTACCGCGGGCCGGTTGGGCTGGGCAAGGGGGCTCCGGGACCCTCTCCGGACCTCCGGACCCCTCTCAAGCTCCTGTGAGTTTACGAGTATTGTTTTCACCAAATACAAATTATGCTAAACATGTGCGCAGGGGGCCCTGGCCGGCCGCGTTAAGATTAACTCGGCTCGGCGTTGATTCCGATTCCCCGAGAAGCCGAGCCCAACAAGAACCTGAGAATGCCGCTAAAATGTCCGCCGGCCGTAATGGCGGCCGCGACACGCCAAACGCACACCAACGCGCGCGCAGTGCGTGAGCCACGGCAACGTGACCCGCGTGTTCCGCGCATTCGAATGCAACCCGCGGACGAGCTGGGCGCGCTCTTCGCTTCGCGCATTTGCGCCTCTTCTTCCCGATTCCTTTCCGTGCGCTTTCTTGGAACGGCGCACCCGTTTTCGGGGTTGGCTTGCGTTGACGGCGTCGCTCGGCTTCGTTTCCAGTTTTTTTTTTTTCCTGTCACAAGAAGCGTGGGTTTTCTTCCCACCGAGTTCGCCTTCCTTTTATGCTGTCCGATTGTGAGAGGGAGGGAGAGAGACAAGGAGAGAGAGAGAGAGAGAGAGAGAGAGAGAGAGAGAGAGAGTAAAGCGTGATGTGGACCCCGAGCACCTGTGTGACTTCTGATAGAGTCCGCCGGTCGACCGGCGATCCGAATCCGCGGCGCGACACATAGAAAGCATAAATAATGCGCGCGGTGTGCGCTGGCCAAAGCCGGGCACCCCAGTGCAGACCCCTCCCGAAGAACGAGTTTCCCCGTGAGGGCGTTCTTGGCGCGGTGATTTCCACGTCCCGGGCCTACGCCAACAATTTTTCCCTTTTGCTGGCGGCGACGATCGTCGGTGACAAGCATTCCAGAGCCGCGTCCGCCTACACCACCAATCCGGCGGTTCGTCGGTTTTATTTTCGGTCGCGCCATTCGAGTGTTCGATCGGTGCCTTGCCACTTACGGACCCTGGACGGCTCTCGGCTTTCATGGTCACTGTCATCTGCGCGCCCGAATCGGTGGCTTTATTTATGGAACGCACGGGCGAGCCGAGCGTCTCCTTCCGGTGTGGCCTCCGAATTGCAGCATCAGCGCTACGAGGATGATGCCCAAGGCCCTACCCCGAAGGTACAACCGCAGTCATGTGTGCCGGGGCCACAGTGCATAAATTGTGCCCGCACCCGCCCGGAAGTGTGCGACCGGAAAGCCAAGCGCAAAGAGGAAAACTGTGGAAAATTAACATCAGCCGACGGTGCGAGGGAGCGCGTTTTTGGTTCAGTAAATTAGAGCTAATAATAATTTTGCGGAAGTCGGGCCGAGCCCGTGTGTGCTGCGAGGTGGGCTCGGCGAGGGGTCGCCTTTCTGCCTCCACGTTTGTTCCGTTCGCGCAATGGAAAGCGCGCGCCCGCCACGCACTTCATCGCGGAATGCGCTCAACGCTTTTTATTCGACAGCGAAAGGCAGGGCTCCGAAGGGCCAATTGGCTCCCTGTGCGCGGACTCGAAACCCCCTGCTTGCGTGCGTGGCCAGGAAAATCTGTCGCCCCCACCGGAGAAGTGCGCCGCTGCTTTTAAAGTGCAACGCTGGCAAACGTTGCCGGGGTCTGAAAATAGATTTTCCCGACCCGACCCCGGGTCTGGCTCTGACTGGCAACTGTCCTTTGGCACCATCCCCGGGCCGCGCTTCTGGGACTTGGGAGGGCGTTAATTAACAACTGCCAGCAGCCGGTCCGGGGCCGACCGGGAAGAGTTTGCCCTTTTTTGCGTTTTCGTCCCATTTTCCGGCCCAACCCAGTGACAGGGCAGCTGCAAAGAGGGCCAACCGTTGTTTGAGCGATATCTTCAGCACCACCCTAACGAGTTCTGCTCTCTTGAGACGGTTCGCGACGTTCGCGGGTCTGTTCGGCAGAGGGCAAAGCGAACGCAGCTCAAGTAATTTTTAAAAAAATATTGTAAAAGAATCTTTACCTTTGTCATCCTTGGGTGCCTCGAATGTGACGTCAAAGTCTACTTCGATGATGTCTCACTGGAGGATGATTAGGGACGGTAGCAGCCCACTGCAAGGCTTCAGCATTTTTTCTATTGTTTATTCGCCTACTAGATTCACGCCAAACGAAGGGCGCTCGTTTGACAGCGCGAAAGTTTAGTTCAAGAACAAAAAAGATTTGGGCAAATACGAGGGAGAAAAATTTACTTAAGTCAATCAAAAATAAATCGAAAACATTATATGAGATGTGCATTTGATAGTTTTGCTGTCTTTAGGGACGATTGATACAAGCGAAAAAAATTAGCCAAACATATTTCGAACACGCTGAATTCCGCTTAGGCGAAAAACAAGTTTAGTAACCGCAACGAATACCATTCCACCCCAGACAGTGTAGCCGAACATCTTGGTTATGTTATGTGGCCCTTTCTAAAGTTTTCATGTATTATTTTGGTCTAGATTGTTTTGATTAATTTTGCCGATCTTTGCCGATCTTTTCGCATACTCCAAGGATCATGAATAACCATATGTTCTCAATGGTTGCCTGGTCTGGGCAATGATGTTCATAGTTTTGTTTAAAAAGAGGGCCAGATTTGTCTACATTCTGTAAGCTACTTCGAATATCATGCATGAAAGCGAGTTCTTTACCTGCTGATTTTAGTTTTTGTTCTTCACCGCGCGTTTCTCAACCTTAATTTTGCATTTTGAACATGAAAATGTTATTTTTACTCATAGATAACAAAATCAACTCTATTGGCTAAAATATCGAGCAAAACATGCCATTTTATCGTCACAATTTTGCTCTTGGAGCCACCAATTAACATTCAACGTCTCAAAAGAGCGAAATTCAAAAAGAAGATATAGTGATTTTTCTCACATATTATACAAACGTCCAGTAGCTAAGCTTGTTTTTGCTTTCCACTGTAATCTGCAACTGAAGCACCGTAGACAATCTTGATCCTTACAAGATGTCAGCCAACCGCATTGGAACCGATTGATCGGTGCCACGCAGACGCATGATCTACGCACGGGTCGCCAACATGGTCATGGTTGATCAAGCTTTATGAAACAACAATAATTTTAATAATTGTAAACAGTAATCTGTGGGGAAGATTGACCCAACAGTATCGGGCATTCAAAGGCTCACCCAGCGAGTTGAAAGCGCGGGCCCTTATCAATGGACCCTTATGCATCCTTTATCCTTTATTGGAAAACGTTTATTGTCAAACAGATTACAATAACCGATCAGACCTGCAACATGCCCATTTATTGGCCCACCAAAACCCATCGGCCCGACCCATGCTCGGTGCACACAGAGCGGATCATAAAATCATATTTCGGGATTTCGGGTTTTATTACGCGAAGCGAATCCGCTTTGTAGGTCCGCATTGGAACGCGAGAAGAACGAACACAAAGACGCTGGCGATAGGCCGGGTTGCGCAATCGAAGAACTGGTGGTCGAAACTCGCTTTCCCTCCTTAGGACCCTTACGTCCGTGTGGATGGGTTACGCCAGCCTCAGCCTCTCTCTGCGTGGTGCACGGATCCTTCTCCTATTCAGGGGATCCCTTTCGGAAACAATGCGCGCCTGTGTGGTGGTGCTGGTGGCCGGCACGGACAATGGGCACCATTCTTACATGACGGCGACAACGCCGACGCCAACAAATACCCACGCAAAAGGACACAGACACATACGCCGAGGCAGGCAGCGGCTCAAGAGTAGGACCAGGGAAAAAGGAAGCCAAAATCCAATTAGAGTCCAGTCGATCCGTGATTTCGTTGTGTTTCGTGTTCCGCCCGGTCCCGAAGCAAGTGTCCCAAGTCGAGCCGGGGTGAGGAGCGGGGAAAAAAAACCTGTTCTCGTCCCGATTCGACCCACTGTGGCCCAATCCTTTTTTTTTTTTGCTGCCTGCCTCCGATTTATCTAGTTCCCTTCTAGCGTGGGTTTCTAGCCCCGCCACGCCGCCACCGTTGCACTTGCCACAGCCGGTTTGTGGGACCTACATTTTCTCCGGACCTCCGGGCACCGAGACCCCGAGACGGGTAGGGGCTGGAAGCCGGAGGAACGAACGGAACGAAATTATCGGGCCGAAGGAGGAAATGAAAATGCATCTCACCCTTTTTTCGCCGCGCGAGTCCGGAGCCGCGCTGATTGCTGCCGGCGGTCCCGGGGTCCGTCTAGCGGGGGGGTCGGGACTGGCGCAGATTTCGGTGGGGAAGAACGTAATCTCCGGGACACGGATTTTTCATCTCGATTTCTTCTTCTTCTCCGTGCCCTTTTCACCCTTGGGTAATAAAATAAACCTACAAATTTATGTCCAGATTCCTGTTTTGTCCATTATTTGATCCCTTTTTCTTGTCCCGCGACCGCGACCCGCCGCGGAATTGAAATAGGATAGGCCGGCGATCACGGCGATCGCCTAGTTGTGGACCTTAGACATTCTATCTACGTGATGCCTTTTGTTTAAGGTAGATTGGCATATTCCATGGCCAAGCCCAGTATTTGGTGGGATCGGCAAGGAACGTTTGACTATTAGCTGCGATTATTGGGTTCCAATGATTTGCCTCAATGTGCCTCAAAAAAATCCGCAAATGTTACAGAAAAAGGTTCAATAACATGCAAATACCTTCATCGATGAACATTCGAAAGAAGGACGCAGCATTTCACTGAATTAAAACTTCGCCCCGTAATCCTAACCTACCTTCTTTGCTTCCTAATTTGTCGTCGACTTGACTTTGACTCACCCTCGGCCCCCGGCAGCGACCACAACATCACCCCCCCTCGCCGGAGGGCATGAGGAGGATCGCAGGGCCAAAAACCCTCAACCCTCCGTGCCGTGTCGTCGTCGTCGTTCCGTCGTTCTTCTCGCTGTCGAACGCGCCCTATTCGCTCACCCGCCCCCCCGGCCCACAGCCCTTTCGCCTGCGAAGACCTCCGCTCCGGTCTCTCTCTCTCTCTCTCCCTGGTCCGTAGAATGTTAAAAAGTTATGTAAACTGTTCCACGCCGCCACCGCCGCCGCCGCCGCCTTCCCGGGAGAGGATGACAAGTTTTGAAATGCGCTGGAAAAAATGCGTTGCCTCCAATGCAACCTCACACATACACAGCCGAGGGCCTCCTGCACCACCCCCGCCTGCGCCTGCCGCCGTTTGTTGGGCAGAATTTTCTGTGCCACACGCAGCAGCACCACCGCCGACCGGGGAAACCGGCACCGTCATCGTCGATTGCAATCGCACACACCCGGGTCTCCCGGTGCTGCCTCCGCGGTCCTCCGTGGGTCCTAGAGACGCGGCCCAAAATGCGCAACGGACTGGCGGGTGGTGCAGGAAGGCGAGAGGCGAAGCGACCGACCGAAAACCGGCTGCCAAAAAGACGGCAGAACGGTGCGGCCGGAGCGATCCGAGATGAGGCCAGGGACTTTCTTATTTTTTTTATTATACAAAATTATTGGAACTTTATTACACATAAATCCTTGATTACATAAGAGTACAGACAAATTACACATTGGGATTGCAGCTATTTAATTTAAGTCTAAGTTATCAAAATGATTGAAATGAAAACGTTTCGAATTAAATCTATTTAAGTCTATACGCCACGTGGCATTGAGACATTTTATCTTACTTATATCTAATAACAAACAACATTTTACAACTAGTTAACATTAAAGTCTTCAGATAGTTAACTCTCGAATTGCTGGGTGGACAAAATTATTGCATCTATTGATTATTCGTCTGTGTTCTCCATTCTAAAAGCAAGGAATCCGAGGACTCCCGGTGCCGGAACTTCCTGACCGCACTGCCCTACCTCTCTCTCTCGCGGTCTCCGCTCTCCTTCGCTCGCGTCCTCCGCATACCAAAAGTCGGCCTGAAATTCTGTTAAGAATCCTACGCATAACCTACCTACGCACTCCAGAGGGACCGAGGAACCGACAGAGAGAGAGAGAGAGAGAGCGAGAGAAGCTGGATAGAATAAACATTGCCCTGGCCACCTCCGCCACCACCAGCCCAAACTGCACATTGCACTGCTGTGCTTGCGTGTGTGTGCGTCTAATAGGGCCTCATCTAATCCACTTGCCGGCCTCCGCGGCCCACTTCTCCCTGTTGCCTTCTCTCTGTTGCCTCCAGCGCTGTTCGCCTATCTATTTTCTGGCTATTGCATTTTCTATCTATCTTCCTTCCCATCTCACTCTATCCTTCTGTCCCCTCTCTCTCTCTCTCTCCTGCACCGTTTGCCAGTTCCACTTACTTCTGCGCGATCTTCGTCGATCGACGTCTTTCCTAGCGCTTTGCCCTGCTCTCTCTCTCTCTCTCTCTCTCTCTCTAACTCTATCTATCGCTCGTACGCCTGTGTATGTGCGTGTGGGTCCTGCTCTCTCCCCCACGCCCTTCCTCCCCCGCGAACCACCCGCCGCAAGCGCATTGCACGCGCAGGGGTCTCTAATGCTGATCATGCTGCTGTTGCTGCTGCGGCTGGCGACGGCGGCGATGATAATGATGATGACGTTCGGGGAGGTTGTGGAGAGCAGAGGGAACAGCGAGCATAGAGGCCCAGTTCCTAGAGCGAGAGGAACCAGCAAAAAACGGTGGTGGCGGTGGCGGCGAACGCATTCGGAAACGCATACGCAAACCCACACGCAGGCAGGCAGGCACCCGGTCGTTACCCTCGCCCAATTCACGGTCATTTCAAAGTCAAAACGCAGCGCGCACGGTGCAGTTCGCGCGAATGGTCCCCGGGAGACGAGGACCGGGAGGGGGTGCGGGGAGCACAGTGCACTTCGAGTCCCTTCCCGAGCAGCAGCATAAGGCTTCCGATGTCGGGCGAAGGGGCCTGCGGGCTGGGGTCGGGAGAGGTCCCTTTCGGCCACCTACACACACACCGAAGCCGGGGCCCTTGAGGGCCCTGATGAAATGGAACGCCCGAATTCAGACGCCGTTGGCTTCCTTTTTCTTCGCGACGATAGTTCCTGGCGAAGAACTTTGATTAGTATGACCCGGCCGGGGGCAGCCAGACAGCGGCGGTGGTGGCGCGGCATCGCAGCGCTTTACTCGGTCCTTTGGGGAGAGTTTTTGGGGGTCTGCATCACCTGGCATCGCCGGAGAGTGCGGTGCGCCTTTCGCCAAATTGGTCTATTTTTGCCTCGCCCCCGGGGCGGCGAAAATATTTAATTTCTTTTTTCGGGGCGAGCGGCCACGCAATCATTTCACCATCACCAGCGCCGATCGCCATTCACCGCGCAACGTTCCAAGCGACCGACTTCCCGATCGCAGAAAAGTGCGTGCGCGAGAAAGGCAGCGAAAAAAAACGAAACGAAAAAAGAATGCCACGCCGAACATTTCGCTCGGCTTCGCTCACGCACTTTCCTTCTCCCTCGCACTCACTGATTCGCGGCGATCTCACTCTCTCACTCTGTCGCCCGAAGCGAAACTCACGCACCGTGGCACTCACCGGCACTCGGGTGAGTGCCGTCGGCGCCGAAGGGGAAAGCGAACGCGCGTTCGCTCACCTCTCCACGTCGCACACGTGATTGGTGCGTTCGCTAGTGTGCGTGTCGACCGGCGGCTCGCGGCCGTTTGCGCAAATGTTCGTATCGCCGAAATTGTGCCGGCGCCGCCGCGACGACGACGACCGTTGGCAAAAGGGCAAGCGCAAAATGCGCACGCAGCGCGGACCGGACCACGACCGGAACACCGGACCGAAAAAAAAAGAAAACCACAAAAACCGAAATTTTATTCGCCCGCGGACCAGACCTTTTGCGTTGGGTGGCCGCCACAGGTTTTTCCTTAAAAGGCGATCACTTTGAAAAGAATATTATTTAAAATCGCCGGCTCACAATCAGGGGCTCAAGATGGCCGCCAGCAGCAGGGCGCGGCGGTGCGATGAAATTGATAATAGAGAAGTAAATCGAGGAAAAAAATGAGCCGGACCGGCCAACTAGATAACACATGGGATGGAAAGTCACGGGTCAAAGTTGGATTTATTCATCAACAGTATGTCCTTCAAGAGCCACACAATCATTCCAGCGCCGTTCTAACATTTCAACAGACCTTTTGTGGAACGATTTAGCTTTTGCCTCAGAATAGATCTCAGTTTCTGCAATAATCCTTTTCATTCGAACGAAATTTCTAACGGGTGAACCTTGATTGATATCTTTACTTTTCGTTTTAACTTTGTTTCTGATGGAACAGAGTACTTGAAATTCTTTTAAAGCCATTCGTTTTGCCTGTACGGTATTTTTCACCATCAAAAAGCAGTGTAAAATTAAAATACGAATTTTTTTTCGATCCATTTTGTTTGAAAATAACGAAAAAAAAGGTGTCACTCTCAGCTTACGCTCTTAGCTCATGAGTATCAAGCAATTTTAACAGCTTTCTTTTGAAGCTTAGTACTAACTCGGGCCTTTTCATCCCACATGCTATCGTTGCGGCGTTGCGCGAAGCGACTCTTCCGCGCCAGACGCGGAAGATAAATTAATTAAGCCGAATTAGCAAGCGATAGTGGCGCGGATTGTGTGGATTTATTGTTTCTCCACGGCCCACGGCGGTATTGCTGTTGATTCCATTACGCTCACCCCGCCACGGATGCTTCCCTCATTTCCCCAAGGGGCGCACTTTACTTCGCTTTTCTTCAAGCGCGCTCGCGCACCGGTTGCCGGATGCCTTCGAGGTCGACCGGGAAAGTGTGTGCGTCCACGTCCCTGCGTGTGTATGTGTTCAAAAAACGGCGGCCCATCGCCACCGCCACCGCCACCACCGCACATCTGCACATTTTACGCAATAAAACCGCAACGGCGGCAGCGGTGGCCTTTCGGACCTCCAATTTACGGTCGCCGCAGAGAGAAAGTTCAAAACGCAGCAGCAGCAGCTGGGGCCGGTTGTCAGATGGGTTTTTGGTGTTCATCCGGCACTTTCCGATCCGGGGAACGAAAAAAAAACATTTAATGGCGATCGCTTTAAATTGCAAAACGCCCGCCGAGCCGATCTCAATCTTGGTTGCATTTCCGCGCGCGTGCGCACACGCCTAGCCGCCATCTCGTCAACGCGCAGATCATAAAATGGGTCACCGGTTGAAGGTGGCCGCGGTGCTCGAAAGCGTGGCCCTAGAGAGCTGGACCTTAGTAGAGAATGCAGTCGATCATGATAAAAGCCCGGACCCGCTTCGGTTCGGCTTCGAAGGCAATGGCAAAAATGTAATCAAATCTCGATCGAACGCTCGATCGTGCCGTGTCGTTCCCCCCTCCCCGGTTCCCCAGTTAGTCTGTCGATTGAAACTGCAAACGCCGCCGAAACTGTCGATAACGGCACGCAGCACGTCAACCCACGTCACGACGACGACGACAGCGCCTTTCGAAGGGAACCCCGCAGGGAGAAACATTCCGCTGGACCTAGGGCGGCCTAGGTTTCACCCGCCCCCCCACAAGAGGGGGTTGAAAATGGGCAAAAGAAGCAGAAGAAGACGAAAGGAGCGTGATCCGTCAAAAACGGGTTTCTGTCCTCCATTCGCGCGCGTTTTATCGCCTACCGCCACGGGCCACCTACTGGCCATTTCGATTTCTCCACTCGATGCACTTTTTGTTTCGCCAACTTTCCCGAGCACCAGTTTAAAGGGCTACTGCGAGTGGCTTAAAGGCGCCCGCCAAAATCTGCGCCACATCTGCGCAACAAATTCGTTAATTTAAATCACGTTTCGCTTGCGTTTAAATCGCCAATCAGTCCAGCTGCGCAATTAAGCTGCGCGAAAATGGGCCCTTTAAAGGGCGCACCTCATTTGCATGGCTCCTCGTCCTGGCTTCGATCGGTGGCAATTGATTTTGGGCCCGGTGATTGTGCAACGGCCCCGGGCATCGTGTCGCAAGAAATTAAAGCGTCTTCCCAGCGCGTCTCGGCGCTTAATTTGCATACGCGAACCACCGCGTTGATCGATCGGTAAGAAAAGGGTGCATTCCATTCCGGAGAACCCCCGGAGTCTGGCCCGGAGGAGAAAGTGGCCGTCAGGTCGTCGGGGATTTTTGGCGCGCAGCCGTTGCGCGGCACTTCCTGGTGCTGCGTCTGTTAAAGGGACACACCGATATTAGCATACGCAGCCCGCGCGAAGACTTTCCCGATTTCCCTGTAATTTGCATAAAGTTCAGCAGCCGAACCACCGGGCCCGGTTGTTGCATTTCTCGTGGCGTGGCGATTTAATCGTTTCTCAACCCGTCGTCGAATCCGCGGTGGCCATTTTAATCACCCCGAAAAAAGCAAACCCCTTGCGGCGCTGACCTTTTGCGCGCGGGCGCCTTGGAGTCGACGGCGCGTAATTGCCACGATTGGCGAAGGGCGCACGTGGCTGCCCACTGAAGCCTGAAACGGGCCCCGGGTCAAGTACAGAACGCACCGTCGAGGCACCGTGTTTTTGCCAGTCCGCAGTCTCTCAGTCGAAGCGACCGAAAGTCGCTACAGTCACGAGCCGAACCAAGGCGAGTTTTGCGGAAAAACCTTCACCGAACGGTTCCGAGCCCGGCCCGAATAGTGAAGGTGCTTCCCAGTCGCAACCAATCTCCACCACCACAATCGGAGACCGTCGGTTACATAATTTCAATATCACAAAAAAAGGCAACCCCCGATTCGTGTCACTTTCCGTCGTGAGCCTGTTTCGCATACCGGCCACCGGTCAACAGCGACAAAAAAGGCAGACTCGACAAGGACTCGACCAGGGGAGCTTAACGAGATGCGGCCGCCCCATCTTGGTCGCCTTGAAACCTGCCAATAAACGCTGCCCAGTTCGGCTCCGCACGCTCCGAGCCCGCTCTGCGCCGGCTTTTGCGCAAAACCTGCGCCCAGCTTGGGTCCGGTTGTTGTTGCGGCCCGGCTGGCCTGAGCATGAATATTAATACGAAACTCCACCAACGCGCGGGGCACTGGGAAAAAGTGTCACGCAAATCGAGCGCCGCGCCACGATGTTTACGCAACTCATAAGCAAATGCGCGGCGAACGCGCGAGAGGACCACCTCGGGGCCCAAAACCACGGGTAAAAGGCCAAAAACGGCTTGACCTAGGCGATCGCTGCCGATCGCTGGTTGTGGTGCTGCTAGAAAATCTGCGCTGGCCACCGATTGCCCAACGATCGGTTGCCCTGAGGTCCGGTTTCGGCTGCGTCCACCGTCCTGCATCCACATAACGCAATCGCGTAAACGGATCGACCGTGGCCGGCGATGTGCAATCCAACCGGGCCAACTGCTCTGATGGTGGCCTTTTGCTTCAACCCGTGGCGTTGTTTGCAAATTAAAAGCTAAACTTTAAATGCCGTTTATCTAATATTAAAAAACGTTCGGGAACGTTCGGGGCTGCCAGGGCTGCCATGGCTCTAGCGATCAATAACCGATCCCCGCGTGAGCCGTGTGTTTTATATGCAAATTTTTTCTTACCCCGATCGAGATCGAGCCGAGAAATTCCCATGCAGCCCAGGATGATTTGAATAATTTTCTCACTCGCAGCACGCAAGCAAGCGCCCAAATCAGCGCCGAATCCGATCGAAATCCGATCGAGGAGACGCATCCCGCAAAACTTTCGGCGCTCTCCCCGGGGAAGATAATTTATGCAAAGCAGCGGCAAGGGTTGTTGGCCAAAAGCAGGACACCCTTCCCGAAGCTGTTGCTGCTGTTGCTGGCTGTGTGAGGTGTGGGAAAAAACGGCGTGCAGCGGTACGTGATCTTCGCGTGCGTGCATTTGCGCATCCTTTTGCGTAAGAAACTGCACTGCCAAACGAGAGAGCGAGAGAGAGAGAGAGAGAGAGAAAGCGAGAAAGTCCCGGGCCTGCCCGAAGACGGGACACTGATTTGCATATGCTCTCTGCTTTAATTATGCGCAGGTCCTCTCTCGGGGTGAGTTTTTTTCCGGGATGAGTCGGTCCTTCCTTTCGGTTAGTCCTTTCCATTTCAAAAGCGCATCCTTTCGCGGTGCAGCAGAAAAGGAATTGCAACGCCGAATCATTGCGCTGGAGCGGTGGAAAGTGAAAAGGTACGCCTTGGCCGTAGCGTGAGAAAGTTTTCGTCCTGTCTCCTTCGAGTCGCTTTAAAGGACATCCGAAATTTGCATGATAAATGCAGAGCGTAGTAACCGTTGCAATTCGTGGCTCGGCAGGCAACGATGGCAACACAGGGAGTCTGCTGGTATCGTCCATGGCAACCCTGATGACGTCATCGGAAGGATTAGGAGCCGATCGAGTTTCGGGGCAACTGCCAAATGCCTGTCATTCTGGTTTGTAATTCTAATTATGGAATTTAATAAAATATCTGTCGGAATCAATGCAATCGGTTCATAATCAATCGGTTCGAATCGGTTCAAGTCTTTGGAATCGGTTAAGGATGAATTTATAATGAAAGGTAGTAAAATGCAATTTGATTAAACGGAAATAGTGAAAGTCCCAAAATGAATTTTCATAATAAAATATCTAATAATTTGCGTGAATTTAAATCGCGTCGCGTCAGTTTCAGTTCCTCATTCCCGGGATTCCGGTTTTCCGGTTTCGTTTTCGGACCAAAAACCTGCACCACCACCGCAGTTCCACTTCAGTTCTTGCACCTCCCCGGGGTTACGCAATCGTTATGCAATCTTTCGTCTTTGTCGCCGTCGCCGCCATCAGCATAACTTGTTTGGCCCGGGTGAACCGGATCTGCGGCCACGCCGGCCCTCTGTCGGATCTCCGGCTGGTCCGCTCCGGATGCGCTTTCCGGATCTCGGACGTCGCCGAGGCCTGGTTGTTGCATTTGCTTCCGGTGCGCCCCGCAAGTGGCGTTGGCATCGAATGGCATGCGATAACCGTTGCCACAGGACACAACACACGGCGGCCGATGGCGAAAACCTCCGACCGTGCGGCCGACAGGTCTCGGGGCCTCGGGGCCGTTTATTAACGATCTACGATGAATTTAAATTACTTTAAATATGCAGATTGTGCGCCTTTTTTGTCATGCCTTCGCTCTCCCTGAACGGGGTCCTTTTGCCGGCGGTTCGGACGGTTGGTGGCCTTCTTGGCCTCGCTCTCTCTCTCTCGCTCTCGCTCTCTCCGTGCTGCACTTCCTGCGAAATGCGAATGCATCACGCAGATGGTGAGCCCCGGTTACGGAAAAAGGGGTTAACCCACGACGGGATCCTTGGAAGCGATTTTTTTATGGCCCAATCGTCGGGCACGGGAAAGACGGATGACATTTTTTCTTCCCCGACACCGTCGCCGTCATCGTCAGCTGCAAGATAGGTTTCTTCGGGGATTTTCCGGCCGCTGTTCCGCGCCATGCTAATGAGCAAATTCGACCAAATATGGTGCACTTCCGGCCCCGATGCCGCGGCCGGAGGCGCGGAACGCAAATATTCCCCATCATTTCCATCACCGGTGGAAAGGGTTCCGGTGTGGGCGAAAGTGAATGCGATTTCCTGTTCCTGTGCCACCTTTTTTGACCGGGAAGCCCGAACAGCGAAGCATCTGTTTGATTAGGATCCGTATAAATGATCGCTCTTTGGGAAGGATCAATATTTTCTCGCAAACAGTCTCGATTCGGTGCTGTTAGCTCAAGTGGAACCGGAACTCTGCCGAACACGCCGCTCTCTCTCTCGCTCTCGCTCTCTCGCTCTGGGGAGTGTGGAAACAATTTGACCGAAACGAAAGTGTAAAATAGCCGTGTTGCGTGTTCGGCGTATCCTTCGTGTGAAGATGGCCTTATTTGCATATGCAACCGGACCGGAGTCTTATTGGAATCTAGCCAGACTGTCGCACGGGAAGTGCATCGAATCCTATGAGAACGCTTTCTCATTCTGCAACGACGGCGTATGTTTTTCCAATCACCGCACCAAAAAAACATGTTCATTAGCGCTTCCATGACCCACGAAACCACACGTCGTAAAAAAGGCACCAAGCAGTTGTTATCCTGCGAGCAGAGGAATTCCCACGCTCGGCCAAAGGCGGTGCCATATGGTGTTGCGGCATGATTCCATACGCCCGGCACACATCCTTCCCCGGGACCCGACTGCCGAGAGAGAGCGACTTCACACACGTTTTCTTACAGGACTCACTTCCTCGTGCCGAGGACATAAATTAACTCCCGACGTCCGCAACCCGCAGCAGCCCGCAGTACGCAGGGATACATCTTATCTGACGCCCGGCAGCTGGCCCGCAGGACGACGACCACGTGTGGCAGTGAATTGCGCAACCAAGAGCCGCGTCGATTTGCGCGTCAATCGAGCGCAAATAAGTGCCATTTACCGCCGGCGGCGGACGATGGAGCGGGCGGTTTGTGCGGTGGTGATAAGGCTGGTGCCCGCAAATACTGGTTCAATTTGCTGCTACATAAATTGCAAATCGAAATTGAACGTCGGCACATGGTCGCCCTATCTTCCATTCTCGAAGTCCTTTTCTCTGGGTTCGCTGTGAGGAGCGCAATTTTGTTAAACTCCAATATATGAACCTTTGTGAGCTTTATTTATACACTGACCTTGGTCCTGTGATGGAACAGAAGACTTGTGCATTTATGAACCTTGGGAAGGCGTTTTCTAAAACAGGATCATTTAGCCGTCTGTCTTTCCGAACGGTTATTTAGTATTTAGTAAATGGCGTTTAAAGATTAACTATATTTAAAAGAGAATGCTAACCTTATTTTCATTTCACTTTCTCTCTCTTCTTTTCAATTTTCTCTATATTTTCTGCTTCCTCCGAGTCTTTTGCCAAACATATCACCGAACGCGCGAAGCCTACTACAGAAAGCCTGTCACTTTTGCTTGGTCCATTAAATAATGATTCTACTCCAATCACTCCTCAGGCCAATAAATTTCTAACCTAAAAACCCGTATTTACACCACCAACCACCAGCAAAAGGCTCATTACCGCTGAGCCTTTTTTTTGGCCAGCCCTCGACCCTTACGCCGTTACTTCTCGCCAGTGCGAGGCCCGCCAGAGTTATCTCCCCTCGCTATTTTTTATCTATATCCTCGGGCAAATATCGACGCCTTCGACGGCAGTGTTTTGGCAGTGCCAGCCCACAGGACACACGGGGCGCTCGGGTGGAGGGTGTCCTGTGGGACACAGGTTTAGGTTTCCCCTTTTTACGAATGCGAGTTCCGTTGCCCAAAATGGGTTGAAAGTTTGGGGTTCACCGGCAGGGCGAGGACCTTCACCGTGCTGGGCTGGTTGTGTTTTTTTTTTGTTCTGGGCGGTTAGACACTTTATCCTGGGGTATCCTGCCGATTATTGATAAAAAAGGCACTTCCCGGCCCGGCACCCACACGCACCCGCGCGGCACGCAACGCCCGTTTTGCGCGTTTTGATGCTGGTGAAAGGTGTTTCTCGCTCCCAGCTGCCCCCGGGGTGTGTTGGGGCCCCTAGTTCGTCCCTGCCTAGGATGGTCAAGGGTTCTACCCAGAGAGAGAGAGAAAGAGAGAGCAAATGAAAACGGAGCACACCGTGGACGGGACCCGTGGAACTAATGATGATGGGTTGGTTTTTTTTTACTATTGACCCACGCGAACCATCTGCTGATTTTATGTCCAGCCGGCCACAGCTAGGGATCAGAAAGGTGCAACCAACCGCCTTTGCCTGACGTTGTGGTTGAAGATGGGAAAAAAGCTGAAGGCTCAGTTGCCAAAAGTAACATTCATCATCTGGTTCGGGTCTCGAATCGAATGAAAACCCCCGAAAAACGAAACATTTAACATCGGTCATCCGGATCACACGAAAATAACCCGTTTTGGGGACCCACTAGGCTTCTGACAGATTTAGCATGTTTGGGTCTGGAAGCATCCATCGTTGAAGGCACCTTTCTGGCTCTGTCCCTCTCTCGTTCTAGTCCTAGTGTTCCGAAGTCCTCGGTTCTGGAGAAGGAAAAAAACGGTGGAGAAAATAAAAGGAACGCGACCCAGCGCAGCCAGCATCTCCGACGACGACGACGACGACGACGACGGGTTCTTCCGGCCAAAGAATGATTTGCACCTCGCGGGTCTTCTCTCCTCCTCACTCTCTCTCTCTCTCTCTCTCTCTCTGTGTCTTTGTTCCAAGTCACCCCGCGGGGATTCTAACTGGCCACGACCCACACACGTTGGGTAAGGTTATGATAATTTCCTCCACAGAGTGCCGTGCATCGCGCCATTACTCTTTCGCGTTGTGGGTTTCTTTTTCGGTCCTCCGCTTTTTTAATCTCCGAAACCGTAGAACTGCATCCAGACCTCCGGAGACCATCGCCGGAGCATAAGGAACTAGGAAAAGACACCGAAAAGAGGAGATTCATTAATTCTTCACGTGTTTTGTGTGTTCCAATGGTCAACCCAATGGTGCGGCCAACGACATGCTGTCCGAAGCAGAATTGGGAAAGTAAGCGTCCCAAGAAACACAACGAAAGAACCGGCCGGCGTGATTTTTGACTGACAATTTTAGGCGCTGGAACTGGAAGGACACTTGGCGTTGGCGGACGAAGATAAATTATTCGATCGTCGGATCGCGTGGTCTTGTGTCAAAGCGGAACGAGTTTCGAGAAGATCCGAAAAATCACACCTCACACATTTATGATCGAGCCCTAATCGAGGCCCGCAGTTTATTGCTGCCAGCAGCTCCTAACTGGTCCGCCGATTGCGAAAATCCCATCACTCGTGGGATGATCGGTTCTCACACCTCCGTTCCCACAGAAAAGTCTGGAAGAGGCGACCGTGACAGTCGATGCAGAACAAGCTAATTCCCTAAGCAAACGCGCGCCGGAATGTTTGATTCCCCAGAAGCCCCTGAGGACCCTCTGCTCTGAAAATCAGCTCGGCTGCTGGCCCTTTGTGCCGGCATGTGCTCCCGTGTGCCCTTTATGTGCCCTTCCCACACCGAATCCCAACCCTGCATAATCGGATTTCGAATGCTGCGTGCGGAGTTCCAGTCAACCATGGGCCGCGTCTCGCGTTGCATTTATCCAATAAATTTATTACCCCGGGTTGCCCCGGGTCCGGTGCGAGGGTGCGCGGGGATAAAGTGCACCAAACAATGATGTGGGCCCAGCCGAACACAAACGACTGGCTTTGACGATCCTTTTCTTACGCAAAACCTCGGAGCCAACGGGGGCCACAAAGGGTCCCTGGGAAGGTCGGTTTTGTGTGTTGCGTTGAAGACGAACCTTTCTGATGCACGGGAACTTGATGGGATTCGCATTCGCTCAGGTGCATCGCCGTCAAGGGATTGTGCAGGCGTGCAGGTAGAAAGAAGGGCGACCCTTCGGCGACCCACGAATTCCCGAAATTGATATGTTTTTTTTTGCTTTTCGTGCGCTTCGGGAGCGAAGCAGCGCTGACAACATGTCTACGATCTGCGTACGAAGTCACAGACCTGGGAAGCCGTTAAATGAGGGTCCTACAAAAACACGCGCTGGGCAATTTTATATCCAGAAATTAAGCCGGGAAGATCTCTTATCCGTTTGTCCGTTTGTTGAAATTGTATCCCTGACTTCAGCGTCCGATGCGCTGGTCCGAGTCCGATCGAGGAGTGGCTGTGTCGAATACGAATGGATGGCAAGATGGGAAGAGGTCCTCGGTTTTGCAGGTGCATCACTGCAAGTGCACTATTGTGCAGGAGTCTAGGATAGAACGGCCGTAGAAAAAAGGAACCCGGGCGCAGCTCGATGATGGATCAGCTTTCTCGGAGCGAGCTCGGTGTCTGCCAGTCAGGGACGCATTTTTTTTTTTTTCGTTCAGTGATACGAAAGAACCGGACAGAGCCCTTCATTGTTGCGGGCCCACGGGAGCCAGCGCGAGACACACGACGAGACACTTGTCACGCAGAACTCACGCTGGAGCTCCGTTGCTCTCTGTTTGCGCTGAAATGGGAACGGAACCTCGGGGCGCTTGCGTAACCAGCCACGTGGGGATCGCGCAAATTTAGACCGCGCGAGCGCACGCTGTGTACGCAAGTGTGACACGTGCACAAACACCGACCTGTCTTCGTGTTGGTGGTGGTGGTGCAAAAATCTGGGTCAAAACAATCGGGGCCCCTATGCGTTGGCTCGAAGGCCACGGGCGGGACGACGACGGTGGCGGACGGGGTTTCGGGCCTCTCGGTTGTTTACCGTGCGATTGCGCGAATGTGTTTTCGTCGTCGTCGTCGTCGGCGCGAAGGTCTAGCTCTCGGATTGGGTTGGAGAATCTCATTCCACACACAGGGCCTTGAAGGTCCAGCGGACCGGACGAAGCGCTTCCGTGTGAGCCGCGAGCTGTTTTCGCGACTTGCCGAACGCCTCGCCACCAAACAGTGCGGAAACAACGCAACAACAACGTGCCGGCCCTCAATGCCATTCCGATCGACTGCGCCGTTCGTCCGGTGGCCGTTTATTTATAGCCGGCCCCAAGGCTGGCAGAATTTGGGGGAGAAAAAAAAACGCAGCGCTTGAGTCACCGTTTCTTCTTCTCAACTTGTCGTGCAAATGTTTCTAAAAGATTGTAATATCACGGGCTCCAGGAAGTTTTCGAAGAAAATGGTCGCCATTACGCGTGCACAGAAGATAACGCGTGTGTCAGTTTTCGGCACGGTGGCCACAAACCCCATTCAAGTCCGGGCGGCCGAAAACGGGTCGTCAATTCAATCCACAGGGCTCAGTAGGGGCAGTGGGGACAGCGCAGAGTTTCGCCCTTTTGCGGAAGAGTGTCAATGACTGGCCAGATCTCTCTCTCCGGCCGTCCCGCTTCTCCCCAACGAGAAGGGCCCGCAGTCGAACTCGAATACGGTGTGGTGTGTTCAAAAAGTATGGACAATTTTGTATTGGGTGTAGCAATTGATTCGTGCGGTTTTTATTCGACTTTAGATTATAATTACAACAACAAACGACTACCTTAATGAAAGTATTGTCCGTCGTTAGCTACTACTTTCTGCCATCTTTTAGGTAGCTCCTTGATCGCGTGTCGATAGAGCTTCTCATCTTTAGGAGCGATCCCCTCAGAGACCTTTTTTTCAATACTTTCATAATAAGTTAGCCCCTGTGCTGCCACAGGGGTTTACTCCGCCATTTTCGAGATAGGTTTTGACGGGTTCTGCCTATGCCTGACGGGTCAGCTTATCATGTCTTTTATCCCATTTTTGTCGTTTTATGGCCAAAGCTTTCCCTCACATGCATTAATTGTTGCCGATGGGATTGTCCATCAATAATTTCATTACGTTTTGAAAGCTCAAAGTACACCACACCTTTCCTATCCCACCATATGCACAGCATATCCGTTGCAAGGTGAATATTCCGCTTTGGATGCTTTTGGGTTTAGAATTCTTGTAATAACTCCCTTTTTTATCATCAGTAATGATTCAGTACAAGAACCCATTTTTTTCTGCTGTGCAAGCAATAACGAAAGAGTATTTCCCGCGAAAACGCTTTATCAGGAGCAAAACTTGACATTTTCAAATGCTTAAAACAGGTGTTGTTTACACTTTGATCAAACAATCTATACTGCGTTAGACGCCATATATTTTTTCTACGTTAGATGTTATATTTAGTGAGTGACGCCATCCATTGTAAAACCGCACGAATTAATTCACACTCCTAATATCTACTGTTTTGCTTGGGCCTGTTTTGGCCAAGAAGATGTGAACTCACGGAGAGCCAAGTTCGGGCGAATTTGAAGGTTTCGCTTGCAGGTTTCTTCTTTTCTGAAGATTGTGGTTGCGATTTGGAGTAGACAAAACTCGACGATGAGCCAAAACAGCTGTCAAAAATTGACTGATCCCTATAAAAAGTCGAGATAGATACAAAGTTATCCGTACTTTTTGAATACACCACGTTCAACCCGAAAATGGCGGTCCACCCAAGACGGGCGGATCCCAAGATGCAATCCAAGTACGGTTCGGCGCTGAGGAACCTGTCGAACGAAAGAGAGAACGAGAGACCTTTCCTTTCGCGGGCGCGCTTCTAAAAATTTCTCTCCCCCCGAAAAGGGTCGCCGAAATGCAACGGGGCGCGATTGGCGCAGCACTGCAGCGCCCTCTGGTATGCTTGGCCACGGCGGCGATTAGTCCGGGGGCCCAGTAAGTTGGAGGACGTTGACACCGATCCCGCGGCTGAGGCGACGAGGCTGACCCAGCAGAGTGTGGCAAGTGCGAGCAAATTCGAACGGCGGAGCCAGAAAGGGCCAAAAAAGGGCCAGTGAGAGAGAGAGAGAGAGAGAGATCGGGATAGAGGAGCGCGGTCGCAATCATCAGATTAGAAGAGTAGGCTGCGCAGCGCGTGGAGAGCTGTCAGCGAGGCCGTGACACACGCAGACACGCACCGAGCAACAACGTCGCACAGTGGTTGCGATTGTTTGCGACCTTTTCGGGTTGCATGTGGGGCCAACCCCTCTCCCTTCCCTCCTCTCCCTCGGGTGGGCCACCGGTTCCGCGGCCTACGCACACACCGATGCTGCACTCTCTAATCGAATGGCACTTTCCGAATGGTGACTCGCATACAGCCACGCAGGGCGACTGCAAGTGTGACAAGTGCGAAGAAGAAGAAGAAGTGGCCAATAAAGCCACCAATTTGGGTCGCGTTCGCGCAGCGCCTCGTGTTGGTGTCCCTCGGGGCGGCCATCATTATCAGTGCGCCCAGCGGAAACTGTAAATTAAATTTTAAACTCACCCCGTGCATCGTCTGTTGTCGGTCGTTGCAGTTTATCAGCGATCGCAGCAACCAGTGTGCGAGATTGTCCGAGCGAGAGTGTGTGAGAGAGAGAGAGAGCGAGGACTTTGCACCCGATGCGCGATTGTTGGCCCTTTTTCGGGTCGGTTTCGAAATCGGCCAAAAGCGGAACCGGTTGGATCGGAACGGTGCGTGCATAATTTTTAACATTTCAACTATATCATCCCGATATTTTAGGGCCGTGGTGCTAATGGCCGCGCTGTTTGCGCTAACAACATCCCTCGCCCCTCGCCCTCCGGATTTAGCTTCCCCCCCGATACTCGATACGATTACAGGGCACCTCGTAATTTGAAGTACCAAACAAAAAAAAGGTGGACCTGGCACAAAAAATGGCCGCTATCATGTTACCTAACATGTTAGTATATTGACAGAGGTCCTGGAAAATTGGCACCTGCCGCCGCGTGAAACTGGATCCCGCAGCACTAAGTGCCCCGAATCGAAAACAGTCGGTGTCATCGGATGCCCCTGAGCCTGGGAGAACTCGCGCTGCCCTTGGAACGCCCTCTAGTCCAGCGCAGGTCTCCGGCGGCACGCGGCTTACATTACTAATCAAAATTCGCATAGGAAAACCAGTTCTCGGAACGCGTTCCGCCTCTCCGGTCCAAATTTATGTTCCCCCTCCCCAATGGTGGCGGCTTTGGACCTCCAAAAACCGCAAAAGCGAGAACACGCGAAACAAACGCAAGAGGAACTAACTAACCAATAAAACCCCCCACCGGCCGGTCGGTCAGCTCGCGAAGGTCAACCCCAACAGCCAACTCGGCCAACTCGGAGAACTATTATTTTCTTGAAACTAGCCGACGGACCGCCGGTGCTCTTGGCTATTCACCGGCTCCCCAGCGCTCGAGTGTGTCTGGCATTCGCAAAACCTTCGCCACCGAACGGCGATGATGATGATGAATCAACGGCACGTCTAAAAAGCGGAAGCCACGCCACGAACACGAACACTTAACCCGTCGGAACGGAAACGCGTGGTCGGGTGCCCCGGAGCCCGACCCGACGCCATCGCCATTTTGTTCGCAACCGATTTCGCGTGCGCTCGCGAAAAGGAACCGAAGGCGTCCTTTGCCGAACCGGGATTGGTTCCCGGCGGCATCCCTTTGCGCGAGTGCGCAGCATCCGCACGGCAATTGGCACGCGAAAAGGACGCAGGATACACCAGTCGGTCGTCCTCGGAGAGCGAAGGGGAAGCACCTTCTGGGTGCACCCTTCGAATTGTTCGGCATCGGGAAAAAGGGTCCACCCGGCGCCCCGACGTCGTCGACCTGTTGCGTCGTCGCCGGGTCCGGAACCGGAAGCCAATGGGTAAGAAACTGCCAATAATGTGGAGAGAATTGCGCCACGTCACCGGCGGCGCAATCCGGCTTTTCAGGATTTTTAATTGGTTCGGGGAAATTTCGAGAAGGATCGGAAGGGAAGACTTTTTCGTCCGTTTGCGCGATCTGCGGGCGCGGGATCACGGTGCGTCCCTTTCGAAAGGACACACCGCAGGAGGTCCCAGCGATGATTAATGATTCGCTCCACGAACAAACCTCGGCATAAGGGTGACAGGAATGACCGCGTGTGGGACGATGCATAAAGGAGTGTAAAAGTGAATCCCATTCGAAGCCCCTTTTATTGACTCTAGTATGGAGTGGCCCCGTGTTGGGTCCAGAGTTCAGGGAAGATAATAAAATGATTTGTCTGACGTTGGAAACGCTAAGAAATTTGATTCGCTTTATTCGATGCTTCTTGAATCAAGTCCTCTTGCGTGTGGCTCCGGAAAAGGAATCTTCCATGTGGCCTGTGACCATGTGGCGGGTCTTCTATTTGCATGCCCCGAATTTCCGCCTCGAATCCTTTCCCTGGCACATTCGATTCTCACGCTCTCACTCTCGGTCAATTATGTACCAAATCCGGGGTCCAACCGGTGCCCGGCTGCCACCCATATGTCCTCACAGCGCTCCTTGCCAGCTGATGCACCATGTGGACTTTGTTGCCTGGGTTTTTTTGCTCTTCCCCGTGAGCTCCACCGAAACCGAAATCGGAAAGGGAAACCGGGACCACTTTCCATACGGCGGCGAGCTTCCGGTACGCGGACTGTCAATAAAAGTCACTTTCGGTTCGATTCGGCCGCTTCGTCTGAGGGATCGCTCCCGATTTCGGATTGGGTCCCACGCGCATCGCGAGCCCGCGGCCAACCAAACCAAACCAAAAAAAAAAGGGTTAAGGATGGTTACGTTGCGCATCCGCTGCCTTTCGGTTTCAAGTGGAAAAAGGACGTTTACACAAACCCCGCGGGCCATTACGATTGCGCCAACGCAAACAGAGCGCGCAGTGCAAGTCATATTTTGACAACGGATCTCGAATCCCGGGGGCGACCAAAAGAAAACTCGAAGGAGTCGATCCTGACCCCGACTAGGACATGGGAAAAAATGTAAACCTGCAACACCTGCAAACCCTCGGGTTCGGGTTCGGGTGCTCTGGGTTTATTTCTTATTACTTTTGGGACCCTTTTTCGGGAAGGATTCACGGACGTCAGCGATTGAAAACCACAAACCCAACCCAGCAGCAGTAAAAGTAAAAGGAGAATCCTTTCACCTCGCTGTTCCCAGGCTCGAGGCAGGGATTCCGATGCACCGGAGATTGCAATCGAGAGGCTAGAATTGAAGGAGGCTGCTGCCCTCTCCTTCAATCGAAGTACCTTATTGGCACATTGTTTGCCACACAAAGTGCGAAAGAATGGAGCTACAATCGAGCACAACCGCTTTCGAAGAATCAGACCTCAGACACAATGCAGGGCAGGCAGTGTGCCCATGCGATCGGTCGTCGACCTGAAATCGGCATTGCGCAAGACGCCCATGTGCTCGGTTTCTTGGCTATGGCGACACTCCCATTTCGTCACCCCGAGACACACTTGTCCGATCCGGTCGCTCCAGTTTCTCTAGGCCGCCCCCCGTGCGCCCTGTTATCAATCGCCTGAGGTATGTACCTTGTAAGCCTTGGCCTTTCGTCAGCCTGCGCACTTTCAGCGCATTGCGCAGAACAGAGGCCCCCGGAAAGGGGCACTCTCAGCAAACACGGTGCACGTTGACAAACAGTATGGTTCGGGAGTTCGATGACCCACCCGAGAATCAATATCACACACACACGCAGACATGCATCGAGTCCCGCGGATTGCGAAGCGTCACCCCCCTCACGGGTCCTTATCTGTGGTGGTCGTGTGATGCAAATGCAACCTGGTCTGGTCTCTCTCTCGCTCTCTCCGTGTGCGGGGTCTCCATTTGCACAGGTGATGCCGGGGGCTGCAGCTGCATTTGACTTTCACCGCCAGGAACTCCAGACCCCAGACCCCAGAGACTCTCTCATCGACAACTTTCACCACCCGGGCTGACTCTTTCCAGAAAGGCCAAAGAAAGGACCCCAAGCGAGTCCAAGCCACACCTCCATATCGCGATTATGCTAATGGAAAATGGTGTTTCAAGATTGTGTGGCCCGGTTGGGAAAACGTGCCAAATACTTCATTTCGGCAACGGCCCCCGGCCAAAACTATTAAACCTTTCAGCGCGCCACGTGAGGTATGCAAAACCTCGAGACCCGTGGCCCGGAAACGGATGGCGGACGACGAAAACAACCTCTGTAATTAACGCACGGCGCCGTAATCACCGTCCACCACACCATTAGCAATACAAATTTCCAACAACCTCCACCCGGGGCCCGGGCCCGGTGGGACTGGCGAAGGACTTTTCCACAACCAATGCTCCATGAATGCTGCCCCTGATTTGCTGGCCGATAGGAAACAACAACAGTTTAACACCCTCGAACGCGGCCCCACAGGGATCGGCCCCCGGCACCGTTCATTTGCCAAATGTAATTAAAATCAATTCCAACATAATACATAAATGTTACTTTTCGCTTTCACACCCCACCCCGATAACCCGGTGCCCGAGTGCCTCGATTGACCCCAATGTTGGGCCCTTCCGGTCAGCTCGAACAGAGGACGAACGGGCCACCGTTCGGGTTTGAAGGAAATTAATTTGCCCACTCTCGGGCACTCTCTGGGGGGCGCTCGAATTAGCCAGCTCGCGTTTCAGGGTTCCCAGGCTTTTTTGTCCCGCCCGGTTGACGGAATGAAGATCGATTACCAGTATCGTCGGGTACTTTCTTTCCCGACCGACTTCCCGGGTGGGAATTAATAAAAAACAACTAACGGCACGTACCTAGTTATGTTGCGCAAAGCGACCACCATCTCTCGTGACAAACACGGCGTTCCCTCCCAGGACCAGCAGCACCATCCGCGATTCACCATCCGGCGGGTGCGATCAGCCCCGGGGATTCCGGGGATTTCCTCTGTTTTTTTCCACGCACCGCGCGCAGAAATTAGAGTAGAAACGGCGGCGGCGGCGGCGGGTTCATTAGATGCTGGCCCGCGCCAATCAACCAGTGCCTCGGATCGGATCCGAGATACGGAGGAAAATCACCGAACGATTGATTATCCGATACGCGCAACACTGCAGGCCGCGTGTGCAGTGTGCGCGCATAAAACCCGCATCCCGGCATCCCGTTCGCACCGAAGACTGGGATCATGAGGGCCCAGCGACCGGCACCGTGCAAAAGAATTTACTTTCGATGGCTCCGTTGAGGTCTAGGAAGTCATGATGGGTTGCAGAGTTCAAGCACCCCAATTCGTAATGCTCCCATTGCCTAGGAGGCTTTGACAAAGGCGGACTGCTAACTCCGCGATGACGTTCGATCGAAGGAGGCTTGCGTTTCGCTCGAAGAAGAAGATTAAGTGCTAGGCTGTTCAATAAGTTCGTCTGGGCCGTAACAGAGGCGCTGCTACGAGTCTAACTTATTTTTGTTAAATTGGTACACTCTTCAAATGAACGTATGAACGAAGTTTCATTTCAATCGACCATTTTATCGACCATATTTTTTGCAATGGAAAAAATCAAGTATCATGCAGGGATTGATTTTTTATTCTTGGAAGGTTTAAAAGCAAAGGCGATTTGTGAACCAATGGTGAAAGTGTATGAACCATAAAACAGACACAACGCCTGAAATCGTAGAAAAAATTCTAGAATCGTATTGGAAAATCACCGAATCACTTAGAGAGATTTGGTATAAGGCCTAGCCATCTCATTGAGCCGTATAAACAATATTTTGACTTCAGGGATTTATAAATTAAAGTCTACTTGGAACAAGTGTATTGATGTTCAGAGAGGCCATACTGAATTATAAAGTGTATTTCAAAACATCAAAATGTGTTTTTCTTATCGACTATTCAAACTTATTGAGCAGCCTAATGTCAAAACCAGATTATCCAAATATTAGGTCAATCGATCGGGTTCGTTTTTCCGACGGATCGGCGATGTGACCGATTGGATTGCGCTAAACGGTGTTCGAAAGGTACGATTTGAGCTTCTCACAAAACTGTATGGGGTTGGAGTGCATGTCAAAGATATTTCTCAATCTACAGATTGAACCCTTTCGATGCCTTTCGATCCGATCGTGGACTTATTATTTCGATAGCCCAATAAGTGCGCAGGGTGCGCCATCATGACAGAACCTGTTTAGATGTTTAATAACTCCACCATTTTCCAGCCAATTTTTACAAATTAACCAGGTTCCAAAATGTTAGTCTATGCCGTTTTAGTCATGGATCAATTTATGCCAAAAATGGATTGAAGTGCTCTACATTCAAAATAATCGTTCAACTGTGCATGCTTAGTGTTGCCAAATTTCTTCTAACTTCTGTCTGTGGAGCTATTTGAAGAGTAAGGTGGTCCCCTTGGGCTATAGTACCCTATACTACTACAGTACAACTACTATACTCAACAATCCTATAGTGAACCACTCGAATAAAGTTGCACAACAAAACTAAGAGCGACGTATGGCTAGTGCCACGCGAATTAGGAACTGATGAAGTTACCTTTCCCTAATCAATAAAGTAAGTCCATTAAATGATGGGGTAATTTCATGGTCTAATGGTTTAATGGCCGAGCGAATTTAACGACCTGAAACTTTGTCCAATACATTTAAATAAAGCCTGCAAAAGATTGTCGGGAATTGGCACTCTACAAACGGCCGACCTTTGACACGAACACAAAATGAACAGAAACCCTTCTAATCAGACACAGACCGACCGACCAAAGACTTCAAGAAGACTGCTAATCTGTTGGCCGCCCATTGCGATTGCGAGGGGAACGGAAATGTCATAATTAATGTGTGATTGTTTTAAACCAAACCGCAGTCCCTAATTGGCATGGCAAATCGATCCCCTCCCTAATCCCCGCTTCCCGATCACGCAATGGTCATTGATCAATAAAAATTCTCTAACCCCCCCAAGGCACCCAGGAATTGGCGGATGTACCCGGGACCGTGACTCGATTTGCATATCTATCTGGTTGTGTCTTTGGCCACCGAAGCTGACCGAAGCTACCAGAATAGCGATGCGCAAATCGAGGCGCGCAAAAATCGTGCAGAAACCATCAAGAAGAAGCCCCTGGGGGCCACCATACGCCATACGTCTAAGGGGGCTAATTTCCATAATCGCGAGCATGGCCATGGTGCGTGTGCGTAGACGCGAACGCCACCGACTTGACTTGAGTTGGGTTGTATTAATTTTGTTCACCTTCTGGCTCAGGCGCAGAGTTCGGTTGTTGTTGGCAGTCGCTTGAGCGCACGCGAAAAAAAAGTCCTTGAATTTTTTACTCATGGCGATGATCATGGCGATGATGATGATGATCGCGGTGGCGGTGATGAAAAAACGGCAAATTGACGGCAAACGGCCCATTTGGCCGCGGGGTGCAAGAAGGAGGTCGGTGCTCCACCATCTCCAACCGTCCGATCGCTTCCCTTCGTCGTCGAATCAGCGAACGCACAAACAAAGAAGCGCGAAATTTCCCCACCATCATCATCATCCGCCGCACGCAGACACTTACGCGCGGGCGCAAAGGCGGGTTTTGCGCGCAAAAGACACGCACCGCGAACCACGCGTCGTACGCAACGCGCGATCGTGCAAAAATGGCCTCCAAATGGTGATGATGCTCGGAACGCGCAAGGTTTTCGCCTCTTCTTGGCGGTGGAGTTTTCGATTCCACTCCGATTCGATCGTCCTTCTCTCTCTGTCTCGTGGCACGCGATACGCATGTGTGGCGTGCTCGCGTATGCTCGCCATGGCCCCACTCGTTCGTATCGCATTTTTCAATTTCGTTTTCGTTTTTTCAGAGAGCCGAGACCGCCAGCCGGATCGATCGGATGGGCCGCTGAGACGGAGCGGGGCACCCCTTTTCGACACACGCAACCTCGGGGTTTGTGCAGTTCCAGCACGTCCAGGCGCGCGCGATGCGAAAATGGTGGTCACATTCGGATTTGAATCGTACGAAATTCGCTCTCTTCGCTGAATTGCTGAATTAATATTCGACACGTTTCATTTGCGATGTACTAGAAAACGGAATAAGAATGTTATTGATGTTACATCGCACCATCTTTAAAATTCAATGTTAAAGGAGCTGTAGTCCCCCACGGGGATTAGATAAATATGCTCAGCACTTAGCCCGTGCCGTTTTTTGGCTCCGCATTTGGCAGCACACGACAGACCGCACGGACCGCATATCTGGTCCAGGAATGAAAATCTATTCCAACGATCGAAGAAAAAAAAACCAGGAGAAGCCAACGAACGCCACCAGGTTGTCGTCCAGCTCGCCACGTTTCTATCGCGGGGCGCGCTGGACATTCCACTTGCGTTTTTTTTTTTTCTCAACCAACTCCAAGGAACGTTATCGTCGTGGCCGCGTCCGCTGACCGGTTTGTCGGTCAACATCACAAAAAACTGCAGACGACCGGGAGAGAGACCGGGGCACGGCAAGGCGAAAGGCGCCTCACGAAAATACCGAAATACGCTATTTACATAATTTGCGGACAGAGCGACCGAGAGAGAGGGAGAGCGAAATGACATTTTGCGCACACGCAAATATCCCATTATTGGCGGTCCACCCCCGGGGCACGAAACGAAACAAAGTGGCCACCACTTTATCCAATATCAATAGCGCACCGTGAGCCGGAATGTGGAGCCGGATCGACGGAATGGGGAGTGGATGTTGCTCCACACAATGTACGACATCCTGTTTTTTGGCCCCGGGAACGACGGCGAATGATAATAGGCGATCCTTTTCGACGAAGGGTCCTTCTAGTGGGGCGCACAAAAAAGAGTATTCCCAATTAAACCCTCTAATGGCACGCGATTCACGACGTCGTCGGTGGTCATGTTTTTGCCGTCCAAACTGCACTCGGAAGGGGGCTCCGCCGGGTCCAGGGTCTCTTCGTCTTAAATTGTAGCCCTCCGGGGTTGGGTCCGAAATTAAATGCAAACCCCACGCCGGCCCGTTAGCTCGGTGGTAATAAGCTGATAAGCTGCCCACAACCTGCAGGCCGGCCGATCGTCGTGAAGCGTAACTGCACTTCTCCGGACCACTCTCGGACCGCTCTCTGTGATTTGCACTATCAAAACTATAACGGAACCGAAGCATCATCCATTTATTAAGAAGCGGCCCCCTCGCTGCGGCTAACGGAACGGCACTCCGGCTCTTGCGGGGCTTTTCCTTCCTTCTCGATGCAATTACGCCCCCGGAGCCCGGTCAGGTGTTTTCCACTTCGACGACCTCCAGGCTGGTGAAAAGCCTGCCGCTGCAAATACCAATCATTGCAATAGCCGGCCCCGACTCGAACAGGTGGCTCTCTCTCTCTCTCTCTGTTTGACTCTGGCCCCCCTCGGGGGTCAACTTTCAATTTTTCACCATCATTAGCGGCACGAACCGAGTGTGAGTTATTGATTTGGGATTTAACATCGACCCTTTCGCCGTACCGAGATTTTGCTCCAAGAAATTGCATGCCCAATCCGGAGCCTGGTGGAGCACCCGAAATAGAGTGGTAAAACGAATTGGCCTCTGGCGCGCAATTCTGGCCACGAAACTTTAAACCCACGAAGGGGGGAAAACCGTTTGAAAGCCCCAAAACCATAACCTCCAAATTGGGGGCTCGTTTTTGCACCGAGATTAGAAATAAAACCGCCGGCCGGAATGGTTATGGTGTGCGCGCGATAGTCAATAAAATAATATACGCAGCATAAACATTATATCACAAAACTAACGCTGACTTTCCCTTTTTTCTCTCTCCCTGGGTTTGTGGTCCCAATCTTGGGCCTCACGGTACGGCGTGGCGTGAAATTGGCGTGGCGTGAAATGGCGCGCGCCCGCAATTGCCATTTTCTTTCGTCCTTTAATGAAGAACATAATTTTACGCTCCGGGGAGCCACCACCTGCCACGGGGCGTGGGTTATGGGTTGTACTTTATGGCCAAACTCTCACTTTCTAAGCAAATACACGGGCGGTGTTATTACGGGTACACGATACGGCCTCGTGTGTACATAAATAATAATCCCTAAATTATGCTGCGCGTGCGCGTGACATTCGCACGGCAAACGGTGATTTTGCGATGGCTACCTTCGTAGGGATGATCCTTGTCCGGGCTATTTTCGGAGGCCCTCCAAGATCCAGATCCCTTGCCCTTGAAGTCACCTTCGGCTAGAATGAGGTCACTGATCGCTTCCATCTGTCCGTGTCCGTTGTGAGCGGTTTTCTTTCCCCTGGCCTTCCTTGGGCTTCCACGCTAGGAAACCTTTGGCGTCGTCGTCGTCCCACGCCGCGCGAGATTGGGTTTCGGGACACACGGGAAAAGGGACACACGCATTTTTAATGCGCACGCAGAGACGGTACGGAGGAGTAGGTGGAACGAAACCCTACGCCAGATCCGGGGTTCCGGGTTTGTGTCTGTGTCGTTGAGCCACGGCAAAAGGCAAAAAGGCAAGTTGGAGAGGCGTTTTCAAGTCGATCGAACGATCGCCCGAGAGTAGCGCAGCGTAACGCGCCACGCGATGCTGATAAATCTTATCAACCTCGAGTGTGTGATTTATGTCTCAGAAGATGTCATTACCGTTTTTTTTTTTGAGTTGCAAAGGATTGACATCTAAAGCGAAGCGTCACTGCGTCGCTGATCATAGTAGACATTGCGTACCTTTGACGTTGTTTCACCGAAAGCGCATCCCCTCTGCTTAGGCCGTGTTTAACGAAAATAGGCAAGAAATCACCGGCCAACGAAGACGACGACTGCATTCCAAGCGCGGACACGGAACAAGAGGTAATAAAAACATCCTTTTCATCCGCCATCGGTCGCCATGTTGTTTCCTCGGTGTTGATGGCGGATCTCTCCGTGGCCTCTACGCCGCAAACGCATCCCCAAACATGGTGAAAATAATAATCATTCCCACCGAAGGCACACGAAACCCATCCGGACCCGCGCCAGATAAAACGGCTAATGGTCGCCATGGCCCGTCCGGACAAGAATCGGAGAGCGAACGAGAACGCGACGAAATTAAAATCTGGACCCTTTTTTCGGGATCGCCCCGCGACTCCGCGCCGTTTTATCCTTCGGCGGTCCCGTCGGTCCCATAAAACTGATATTAAAATTAAAACCTCTGTTCGGTACCGCCGGACATTCTTGCGCTCGGTCGTGCGTTTTCTTTCCTTCCTTCGCGCTTCGCGCAAGGATGTGTGGCCGCCGCCAGAGAGCTGAAGGAAGAATTACGAAATCGGGTCGTTGCTAGCGTTCACAGGACTGTGCAAGTGAAAATGCACTTTCCACCGAAAACAAAAAAAATATGTGCAATAAAAGAATCCACCAAAAACCGTACCGACATTTTATCACCCCAACCCGATTGCGCGTGCGACTTTTCCATCCAGCCCCCGGGGGATGGCTTTATTAGTGGCCACCCTTATTTTATAGATGGCGGCCGGGCGGGAATGCAAAAAATCCCAGCCGGCCCACTTTGAGGGCGAAAGGGCCACCGTTAGCAAAACTCAGCCGCAGCCGGTGAACGGTTAAAAGTTAATTAGGGCTGAAGTCAACGAGAAACGGGGGGCCATAAATGTCATAAATATTTACCACACACCAACCGCTGGCGGAAGTCCGCTGGCTCTCGCGCGGGCGCCAATTCAATTATGTTGTGGCCGCGGAGCGAAATGTCCGGTGGAGGTTTTGGGTGGACTTCAATTATCCATTTCCGCGGGATGCACCGCGATTCGGCGCGACTGCATCACCATCGTTTTCCCATCAGCACACGGCCCATTAGTGGGGGCCCTTTCTTTCGGAAGTTGCGATGCCCCATGGCCCTTCGATGGTTCCCCCTGCGCTGCTAATGGAACCGGGCTGCAGAACCCTGGAAGCGCTTTTTAATTCGAATGCAAAAACGAGTCCACGGGCCGGCTCCATTTATGGCGGTGTCATCCTGCCGTTCTTTCCGCCGCCCATTGCAATCCGTTAATCGATGCCCCCCCCCCCCGAACTCGCGCGTTTATTGCATTTGCGTGCAATTTCGTCCGCGCGGAGCCAGCCACGTGTGCACACATTTCCCGATCGCCGGAGGACACAGGACGATTATCGTGCTGCATTTTACATTTCTACCTTCTAAAAAAAGCGTTTTCCACCGGGGACCACACAAAACGCAATCATTGGCGATGGACTCCGCGGTGCTCGGGCTCGGGCTCGGGGAATGCAATTTAATTGCATGCTCGGATTGCGGTCCCGAGTGAACCTGGGCGTGCGCGCACAAAAACGGCAAGCTTTCACAGCGGCAGATAGCTATCGGACGGACAGCTATTGGCGTCACACGGTGGCCCCGCGATGTCTGGGCGACGGTAAAAAAGAACCCGCGGCCGAGTTAATTCGAAGCCCCCACGCAAACCAAGCGCATTAGCTAAGCCAAGCGCAGTGCAATAAAGTGCACAATGCACACAATGCGCGCAATGCGAGGTGGAAAATAATGGGGATCCTGCGGCGATGGGAAGGCCCGAACCGACCGGATCGATTCCCGGGCAGGGTTTTGGCGAATAGTTCAGTCGTATGAATAAATGAAATTCAATTTATTTCACATATGTCTGACCTCCCCGGTTGCCCTCCGGTGATTCGCTGGAATTCTTTCGCACTTAGCCAGGCCAGGCCCGGTTGATGCTTTTTGGCCATCCGATCTTACTGTCTTACTCCTTCCACGGGGGTTCCAGCGTAATCAGGTTTCTGGCCAGCTCGGTTTCTAAGAAAACCATTCTTTTAATAGCTTTTGCTATCGTTTCATGTTTGCGCCAAATAACGTTGGGAAATAAAATGTATCTCCACGGTCCACGGTTCGCAACTCGAGAGTGAAAATAATTTATGCAAAATGTCCATTTCCAGTGCCGCGGGCGCTATGGACCGCCGCAGGCAAGCGTCGCGTGCGTGCAGCGCAGCGGTCATTCATTTATGCACCTGATAGGGTCCTTCGAAGTCCTTGACGGCATAGTTTACACAGCAAACAGCAAGCGCACTCAGGAGCAAGGTCCTGTGGGTTGCAAATGGCAAATTGAACATGCAATTTGCAATTCGATAGCCCATATCGCCTAATTGGCCAATGCGGTTCGTTGAGCATCAGTAAACATAGTGTCGTTCAATATTTGCATTCGATTGGACCGATATGATTGGGTCGATTAGGAAAGGACCTGTTCAATCACTTTGCCACAGATTTTTGCTATGAAGTTTATTGCCTAGCCTGGCACATTTTATTCTTTTATTCCGTATCGCCTATTGGGCAACCACAAAATATCCCTTGAACGGCCGAAAGCGCTGCCATTTGAAAAATATCCTCATGTGGGAAAGCTCTAGAATTGAGCTTTCTACCGAGAGAAAAATGAAACAATTTACCATAAAAGTTTGCTATATTTTTTCTTATAGCGTTTTATAGCGCAACAACCAAAACAAAGTCACCGGCGACCCGAAACGTCAAACGCCGATCGTGACTTTCTCGTTTTACTCCACTTTTCCTTCCGCTCGTCCTCGTTCCGGAGCTGCACCGCTTAGTAATTTTTTTTCCTTTTCAATTTCTTCACAACCTGGGCCGGCGATAATCTTTATCGTGCCTTGCCGAAAACAATTGTGTGCGCACAGGATCCAGTAACAGTAACCGGACGAGGAGGGCGCACAGCACATCATCGCCCATCGCCCCGCTCGTAGGTTGCTTTGATAGCCCCGGCAATTGATCGACCCCCGAAGAATGGAAAAGGTGCGCTCTAATTGATAAGGTTCAAGTAGAAGATCACGCCGGCGCACGCAATCAATCAAGCCACACCGCCACACCATGGACAGACTGCGAGTGAGCGGCTTCACGAAGGGTGTCTTGTTCGTAATTACGATCGGTGTGATCACGGGTTTGCTAGTCTTGCCTGTTTTAATGAAGGAGAAGAATCCGCCCCTCGCATCGCAGCCGATACAGGCTCGAAGAACGAGTGATGTAAGTGGTGTGTGTCGGCGGTGGACGCCTGCCGAAGGATATGCATTACGTCACGAACTAACACTGAACAGGATATTCGCGGAACCTAATAGAACGAGATTCCTCGGTCTGTTGCACAATTAACGATACTACCCTTTTTCTAGGAATTTCCCGCACTGAAGAATGACAATCTGCTTCGGGCGGCCCGTGGCGAGGCGGTCGATCGCGTGCCGGTGTGGGTAATGCGGCAGGCCGGTCGCTATCTGCCCGAGTTCCAGGAGGTACGGGCTAAGCATGATTTTTTCACCGTCTGCCGCACACCAGAACTGGCCTGTGAGGTGACGATGCAGCCGCTCCGTCGGTTCGATCTCGATGCGTCGATCATCTTCTCCGACATCCTCGTGATACCGCAGGCGCTCGGCATCGTGGTGGAGATGAAGCCGGGAGTCGGTCCGGTGCTGCCCGAGCCCCTCGTCGGCCCGGCCGATCTCGAGCGGCTCAACCAGACGGGTGCGATTGATCGGCTAAAGTACGTGGGCGATGCGATTACCATGATGCGTCACATGCTGGACGGCAAGGTGCCACTGTTCGGCTTTACCGGTGCACCGTGGACCCTGATGGGCTACATGATCGAGGGAGGCGGAAGTAAAACCATGTCAAAGGCCAAAGCGTGGCTTACCGATCACCCGGAGGCCAGCCAGAAGCTGCTCGACATTCTCACCGACCAGGTGGTGGACTATTTGGTCATGCAGATCAAAGCTGGAGCACAAATGGTGCAAGTATTCGAATCGAGCGCAGAACACTTGAGCAAGGAACAGTTCCTGTCCGTGTCACTGCCCTGTCTACGGCGGATTCGAAGCGATTTGCTCCGCAAACTGGGCGAAGCAAATGTGCCGGCCGTTCCGATGGTGCTGTTTGCCAAAGGTGCCATGCATTCACTACCGGAGCAAGCGCAAACCGGTTACGAGGTGATCGGTCTGGATTGGACCATCGACCCGGAAGAGGCACGTGGGCTGGTGGGTCCGAACGTTACCCTGCAAGGGAACCTTGACCCTCAGGACATGTACAAACCACAGGACGAGCTGCGCGAGCTCGTGCTTACCATGGTACGAAAGTTTGGAAAACGACGGTACATCGCCAACCTTGGCCACGGCATTACTCCGGCAACCCCAGTCGAAAGCATGACCACGCTCGTGCAGGCAGTGCACGATGCACTGTGAGGCCACTAGATCATCTGAACACTCTGACCAGAAGAGGAACACGTTCCAACCGGTTTGTCCGGCACAAAATTCGATGCAGATAATTCAATCAGTAAAACGGATCGGTAATTGTTGCATTTACACGAAAGAAGCATCTTGAATAAACAGTAAAGATCGCAATCACAAGTGCCTCGAGATTATTTGTTTTGCGTAAGATTAATTTACTCCGAACCTGCGACCGGAACGATTTCGGCTTCCATCGGCATTCCACTGTTCACCACCGAACAACACTACTTCGAAACGTACACAGTGCCGATTGATGTTAACCGAGGGATTCGGCTGTTGGCAATCCCTTTCTTCACCTCTTTATTTGACCGTCGCACAGTATGGACGCACAAAGTAAAACGCTCGACCACACAGAGCCTCACAGTATTTACAAAGCTCCGTCCGATCAAAGCTTAATCTTCCGTCGATTCAACGTTCTCGGTCTGCAGTTCCTTGAACGTGGGCACCGCGACGTACGTGACCAGCGTGTACAGCTTGTTGGGCGAGTCCTCATCATCGTTACGCCGGCGAGAAAGGCGCACACGTATGCGGAACGGCGGATTCCTGTGAGTGGACGAGTGGTTTGTTATCAAGCACACTGGCGGAACGGATTGATCCGCCGGGTCTCCCGCCCCAGACTTACCGAATGCCACGGTGCCAGATTGCCTTGTTCAGGCGGGTGTCGATGCGCACATCTGTGGTGCCCATTTCCTTCTCCGCGAACTTTCGCACGATCTTGATCGCGCGCGGGGACCGCTTTTTGTAGCCGACCGTGTGCAACCGCCGGTTCAGGTTGATGGTGCACTCCCGTGTCACCACCTCGTTAATCGCCGACTTGGGCTTCTTCTCGCGCTTTGCCTTAGCCATGTTGGGATGTTGCTTAATTAAACTGCAAACGGTCGAGATTGGAAGCAATAAGAATTAATAATGGCCCTCCGTTTAGCCGCTGCACTGAGACCGCACAACCGCAATGGCTTTCGTGCGACCGATCGACGCGCTGTTGACAGAGTGGTTGCCGGAGCCGGAGCCGGAGCCATCCGCAAGAGCGGGCTTCATCCACAACACCAACTTTCGGGTGGCGATTTTCGCTGGATCGCGCGATCGGCCGCTACGAATTTCTATCGCCACTGTTGCGGTGGCCATCGGTGCACGCTCTCGGCACGAAAATGCATCGCTTTTCACACAAAAGCGCACTACTTACAGAGATTTTCTTTTAATTAATCAAAATGTGTCCGCTAGCACTCGGAGATGCCGGAAACGAAAGAACGCTTACGTGGAAATTTGACAGCTACTGTCATTCGCGGCTCAGCCAAAACGCATTGTTGGGCGAAACGCAATGTCAAACGGAACGCAAACTTCCGCACAAGGTTCATAGTGGGCCATCCACTATGAACCTTGTGCGGCAAACGGGCAAATCGGAACCACAAAATGTGCAAGCTCCGAACTCCGATTAATTGATACCAGTGTTAAAATACCAAAATTCTTCGGAGAATTTAGTTTCATTTTCGTGTTTTTATTAACAATCGCATCTGCGGTGCGACACGTAACAATACCCGATGCATAGCACGATGAACGACGAAATGGGTCGTTTCGCTACGAACAAAACAGAAAGATATCTAACATTGAGATAAATTTACACAAACACAACATCGACAAAGTCCGCCGACTGCGGCCCAACGATGGCGACAATCTCTTTCCGGGCGGCCCGGAACTTGAGCACCGATAAGCGAACCGCCTGTTGGCGGATGGTGTTACTCGTCAGCACCTCACGGAACCCGGTAACCCCTTCGTACCGGTACACCACCAGCGGGTGCAACCAGTTCTCGGTCAGCGTGTACAGCAGCAGTTCTTTCGTTGGAAGCACCGAAAATTTCAGCTGCTTCGGTAGCTTGGTCAAGATGAGCTGATGCTGCGCGAATGTTCCGTTCGCCGACAACGTCTTCCGCCATATCTCTATCGATCCGTGGTGGGCCGTATTCGGGGTGTGCTCTGAATTGATGGCAAGTAGAAGCTGATTTTCGTACCGCGCCACGCTAAGGTACGACGGATGGGAAGCCGTAATGGTTTGGTGATGCTTAAGATAGAATTTCGCCGTACTACGCCACACTTGCACGCGATCACTATTGTCCAGAATAATCACGTGGTTCTCCAGCGCTACCATCTGCACCGGGGCCAGAGTTTCGTCGATCTGCCGCACGTCCAGTATGTGCATCAGATTTTCTTCCCTCACGCACCGCACTTCGAAACCGATCTTGCCCTTCGAGTACATCACGATGCAATCGAGCTTGACCAAGCGCAGCCACACGATATCCCGGGACCGGGTACTGTTCATCACGTACAGTGGCACAAACTGACCCACGCCCGCGGACACATCCCGGGTGTCGAGTATTTGTTGCGTGAAGGCGCTACGATCGTGCTCGTAAAACTCCACGAACAGATGCTGCCGCGATCCTAGCCGGACACGTTTCATGTTAACGATCGCCCTGTCGCGAACCACGATGGGTTGGAAATTTTTGGCCACCGTAAACGGTTGGGCCGGGTTCGAGGACCAGTGGTAAAAGTTTATAGCAGCGGGTTCGACACACTGCACCACCAGTAGCTCCACGGGCTCGTGGAGCAGCACGGTCAGCACCAGCATGCGGACCGCTTTCACTGCCAGTGTTTTCAGTCGATCAAAGTGACTAAATACTGGACTCTCGTCGTAGATATTTTCCACCAGCTTCTCGTTGACGCTGTTCAACGATCGAACCTGCGAGGTAAGCTCACTAACACTCGCCTTGTACGAAGTGTCCTCGATCAGCTCCGTTACGTTCACGCCGAACAGTAGGTCTCCCTCAAACAGTGTTTCCTCCGCTTCCACCGGTTGCACCAGCGTCACCGGCGTGTTAATCGTAACCGGACTCTGATCATTACGGGCCACATTCGCCAGAAACCGTGACACATTCTTCCCGTTGATCTGCGACGCGTGTAACGATTCGAAGAGCAGCGGATAAATCCTGTTCTCGCTCGGGAACTTCGTTATCAGCGTGAGCGTACCGTTCACGTTCTGCGGGGCCGATTTCAGCAGCAGGTGGTCCGCATCGAACGGTACCCCATTGACCAGCCCCAGCACCTCTACGCCACCCGTAAACACTCCGTCCTCGATGCGCAGCGTTCCTTCGATGGTTTGGTTGCCCTTCAACCTGAGTGCATTCGCGAACCACTCGTCCATATCCACGTCCTGGAGCGTGCAGGGCGCCGCACAGACAATCCTGTCCACGTGCAGCTCGCGAAAGTGTTTGGTGGCGGTCACATTGTTCACCGGAACATCGGTACGCAGCAGATCCGTTTCGATGCTGAGCCCGTTCAGATACTGAAAGTCCATTCGACCTAAAATAAGGTCCAAGCCGAGTCGTGTTTTGAGAAGCACCGCGCACACACCGCAGCCGCAGTCTACGCACCTTGTATGTCCGCGTCGTGGAAGAACCAATTACCACTTATTTCCTGATCTTCGTGGTACCGGAACACGTACTTTTCGTACTCCTGGACATCTATTCCCGGAGACCTGCGGGTAGAGATTTAAACATTTGAATACACAAGGTTCAGACATGCTCCGGCTGCGGTTCTGTCAAAACAACAACAAAGGAGGCTTTGTTTTCGTTAGCAACCGGCGCATCCTTTGTGACCGCTATCGGGCCAGTCTTTATCTTACTTGCTGGTGCTCTTCAACAGGCCCTTCAGATCCACGTCCCGGATGGTTGCTGCGGCGCCGAGCACGACATCGTTCTCAAACACCAACGGTGCAGTAATGTTTTGTGGCCGCTTACCACTCAAACAACGTGCCTCCACCTCGGCCCAGTGCAGATGATTGATCGGTTGGTCCTGTGAGCGAGAGAGAACCCATTACACCCGATCCCGCCACCTCGAAGGTAAAGTTTCTGGCCGTCCTCTTACATTGGTGTGTATGGCGTTGAAAAACTCGACATTTTCAAAGCGGTACCTTCCCGTGAGCACCGTTGGCCGGTGCGGCAGCCACACTTCACCGAACAGTTTCTGTACATTGTGGCCATTCAAGTGAATAACGGTCGGTGCGTGCTCAAAGTGCACGTTCCCGTGCACCTCGATGTTGGTGCTCTCCGCCGCGACTCCGTCGTCCGGTTTGGGGCCAAAAAATTCCATCATTTTAGGAAAGTGAATCCCATTCAGGTGGTTCAGAATGTGCAGTTGACCCTTCACCTGTAGCGTGCCCATCACTTGCACACTGGCCAGCGTTTGTATTTCGGAGCTTTGTTTCAGCAGCACATCGCTGGACAGATTCAACCCCGAAACTAGTCCACCGACGGTGGACGGTTCGTACGAAATGATGCCCCCATCTGAAATGGACAGAGGGCGAGAATCAAGAGAGGCGACAAATACTACCCGTTCCCGGGGACTTACGAAAGATGGCCTGCTCAACGTACTCTTCCCGATCCGTTCGGTACGCGTTTTCCAGCACGTGCTCCAACCGGACCCCGTTCACGGTGCCCGACACGTGCAGCTGCTCGACCGCTAGCCTGTCGAACGTCTGGCCCACCGTGAAAGTCTGGTTACCCGAGTACATAAGCCACGCCCGACAGAAAGCCTCCTTCGGAATCCCGTTCAGGGTGCCCTCGAACAGAAGCTGATTGGCCACGATTTCATTCGTGAAACCGTACGGTCCTTGCTTGACGATCGTCCGGTTATCACCCGCAGCGAGGATATGCTCCAGATTCTCCAAAGGCACACCGTTGAACGTTGAGCCCGGCAGCAGCACCAGTTGGCCGATGGACACGTTGCGGAAGCTTTTGGTTCCCTGCACCACCACCGTCGGGACGACGGTAGCTTCATCGCCGGGCCCGAGTGTGTCCCGGAACAGATAGTCTAGATCGTACCCGTACACGGTGGACGTATTGTCCGGTTGCAGGTGCTGCGTGGTGACCGCGCCGCTAACGTAAACGGAACAGTTTTCAAACCGAACCGGGGCGCTAATGTTTTGTGGTACGTCCAGCCGCAGCAACCGATCGATCGGTTTACCACCGAGGGTAATGTGTTTGGCATTCACTACCGGTGCCACGATGCGGGCGAAATGGATGCTACCCTCGATCGTCTGTTCGCCGCCACCGTCCCGGCGAAAGATCGTCCGATTCAGCTGGTTCAGATCTACCTTGTTGATTTCGTTCGCATCGGCCACACCGTCGATCGCGAGATCGCCGACAAATGTCTTGCGTCCCGTAAGGTACTGCATTTCGTCGGCATTCTGCAGCACCAGATCCTCCATGGCCAGCTCGTTGATGCGATCGACGTGCAGATTCTCCACGAACACCGGTTGCAGGAACTTGATCGTCTGCTGTGGCCCGGGTGCACCGTTCAAGCGCACGGCCCGCTCCGCTAGCCGCTGCACGCTGTTTTGCCCGCCCTGGCCGTAAATGTTGTGCGCCACCAGTGGCCCACTGAACGACACGTTTCCGTGGATCGTATAATCACCGTCCAGCACCAGATCCTGCTCGATCGTCACGATGGGGTTCATTTTGTTCAACCCGTCCCCGTTTATCTTTCCCTGCAGCTCGATCGGATTCAGCAGCGTCACGTGGTCGAACGTTTTGGTGCCCGTGACAGTTTGCGTTCCATTGCTGGCCAGCAGCAGCACCTGCAGCTTACCGTCCACCATCGGAATGTGATTGAGGCGATCGCGCACGTACAAACTGTCGACCGCGAGCGGCTGAGTGAACTGTAGATCCTGCAGGATCTGCTGTTCGCCGGTCGTGCGGGCCACTTTATCCCACTCGACCCCGGACAGTTTCGCGTCGCTCAGCTCCACGTTGTCCACCGTGAGCTCCTCGATCACCAATTTGCCACCCATTTGCTGGTGCTCGCCGGTCGCGTCCGCCAGCAGCACATTCTCCGTCAGGTAGCGCGGATCGACGCTGTTCAGCAGTCCCTTCAGCGTCAGTTCATCCACATCGATCGTATCGAAATCGTTCCCACCGTACGCATCCGGCACGGCACCGCGTGCTTTCGCCAGGAGGGTCCGTGACTGGTCCATCATGCGCGCCACCGCTTCGGCATCGGACGAATTCAGTTTGCCGCTCGTCAACCGATTCACGCGCAGATCCTGCACCAGCAGATTGCGCGCACTAAACACTTGATCGCCGCTCGGTAGCAGCACGTTGCTCGGGTGGAAAAAGATCCCATCGATCAGCTTGTTCACGAACAGGTTGCCTCCGACGACTACCTTTTTGGCCGTCACCGAAAGCTCCTTCCAGCGGGCGGGATCGTCATCGGTCAGCAGCAAACTTTCGGCGGCATGCCCATTCCAGAACCGCACATCACCGATACGATCGACGATCAAGCGATCCACTTCGATGGTGTCAATCGATGGTGGTTCCTGGTCGGCCACGTTCTCCGTGTGCCGTTGCTTGTGGGCCGCATTGTTTAGCACCTTCACGTCGAGCCGTTTCATCTGGCCGGCCGGTGCGATCAGTTCGCCCACCGCCAGATCACCGTTCCAGTGAACGGTATCGTTCGTCAGTACGCTGCCACCGATGGTCTGCTCTGCCAGGTCCATCTTTTCCTTCACCAGCTGCACGTACTCGTTCACTTCGGCCACGTACGCTAGCTGCGCGTCGTCAATGAGCAGATGCGCCGTTTGGATGGTGGCCGCTCGCAGGGATGTTACCGTTGAATTGTGCAACTCCACGTTCTTCGAGATCGTCCGCACGGCGGAGTCCTTGGAGGCAACGTCCGGGAGGGCCATCAGACGGTTGTACAGCTCCTCCAGATTAACCTGCGACATCTGGTCGTGCATCCGTTCGCACCACTCGATGAAATGCGCATAAATCTGCTGCAAATCGTTCTCCACGCCGTACTGCGGGGTGAACAGGTTGACCGACATTCCGAACAGATTGCTGTTGGCGATGGCAATGACGCTCGCGTTCACAATGTGGCGGTACACGCGCATCCTGGACACTCCGGCCGCGAAGGCCTCGCCCGTGTAGTCGATGCGCGACGGTACCAGCTTCCACCCGTCGTACTCGTAGATGAGCAGGGGCTGGCCGGTGCACAGCACGAGCAGCAGGAACTCACCATTTGCGTGCTACAAATAAAGTGACAATCAAATTCACACGAATGTTCGATCGTCCTGAAACGATCTCCGAACTTACCACAACGGGCAGGAACATCTTCACGCCGGTCAGCTCCAGATTCTGAAACGGCACAAAGTACCCATCAACCAGTTTGTACACGATCGAGTTGCTCTCGAGTTCAGCGCTCGGTGTTGCCGGTCCTGAATCCGTGCCCGTGCCGGCAGCATCGACCCGCGAGTTGCCCGTGATGAGGAAGTGATCGCGGTGATCGTGATGCTCGAAAAAAAAGTGCGCAATGTGTGACACCGAGTAGCTGTAGATCTGCTGGTGCTGGTTCAGCTTGAGCGTTTCCGGATTGAGCTGGAAGATCACGGAGTAGGTGTCCTTCCGGTCGGCGGACATCTGATTCGCGACCGCCACGAACATTTGCTGGTCGATCGAGAACGCCTCGATGTGCACGGCATTGTAGCACGGAATGTGGTCGATCACGTCGAAATAGTAACCGGTCCACCGGTACACCGGGCACCGCGCGGCCGTCTGCTGGTTCTCGTCCAGATTGATATACGTGTGCGTCAGATAGACGTACTTCGCGTGTACCCACATGTGCACCGTGTTCTGATTCGGTTGACCGAACGTCTGCACAATCTCCGTCCGGCCGTCCTCGTGCACCTGGAACACGGGCGATCCATCCTCGAACACATCCAGCTCGTGATCGTGATAGTTGACCACGGCCACGAATCCCAGGTGGCCTATCGAAATGCAGTCAAAGTGGCGTGCCGTGACCGTCTGGTGCTCCAGGTACTTCTCGAACTTGCCCTTCACCTGTCGCAACAGAGAAATAGAGGGGAAGAGGTTTTATTGCGGGAACCCTGGGCCGCGGGCCGGGTTGATTACCCTCCGGTAGAATGACACCGCCGTGGCGTTCATCGTGCGGTTACTGGATTCGCTCTGGTGCAGGGCGGCCGCGAAAATCGATTTCCCCATTCGCAGCAGGCAGATGTCGACGGGAAAGTTGACCGGCACTTGGCCCCGCTCACGGAAGCCCTTCAGATACAGATGGCGTGCTGGAATGTTACACAATATTAGTTAATCTCTAGCGAACGCTTCTCTTTTTCCACGCAGACACGATGGACACCGCCGAGGAAGCCAACGTCCAGCGGAATCTCCTCCGGCACAATCTACAGCTCCAGCTGGACGAGTTTCAAATGCTGTCGGCGATATTCTGCAACCCGGGCGAGCTACACATGGACGATTATGGCTGCATCGACAACCTGACGGGCTTCGTCGCCGGAGACGCCACGGTTCGGTTGCACACCAAGCTCGACTATCGGTTCAATTTGCCACTGTTGGAACACGAAAAGGTACAGGTGCTGGTGGAACTGCCGCACTTGTACCCATCACTAGAGATGCCACGGGTCGTGGTCCGGTCCGCCGTCATACCCCGCGACCAGGAACGGGAACTGGTGGCACGCATCGAACAGTTCATCGATCAAGAGATCGTGGAGCGAAGCGAACCGTACGTGTATCAGATCGTTTGCTGGATTCAGGACAACTTTCTGCAACTGCTCGAATCAGTCAAGGAGCCTACCGACAACGACTGTCCCCCACCGACTGTTGCTGGTGATCTAGTTTCAGCGGCGAAACGGAGCACCGCAGAAACCCCGCTCGTGTTCGAAAGACTTTGGATCTACTCACACCACCTCAAGAGCCGAAGCAAGCGGCAGACGATCGTTAAAACTGCACGTGACCTCGAACTGACGGGGTTTTCGCGACCGGGCAAACCGGGCATCATATGTGTCGAGGGACCGCAGCCGGATACGCAAGAGTTCTGGCGCGCGATCAAATCGCTCCGATGGCAAAAGATACAGATCAAATTGAGTGAAACTTCCGCCGTTAAGGAAACCCGGTTCGCGGACGGCTTTCGTGAGGAACTGTTTTGCGAAGCGGACGATGACTCCGACGACGGAGAAGATCACCGGATGAGCATGAGTTTGTTCATGAAATTTCTGGACAAACACGCCTGCGGTCACATCAAGCAGGAACTGTTCGGGTTTCAGGGTTCCGCGCCTGTGAAACCTGCTTGCTAGTGGTGGGGCTGGGTCCGCGGTTCCCGTGGTTGGCTGTGCGATAAATGTTACCTGTTTCCATTCTGTAATAAAATACTATTTCGTACAATCAATTACCTTCCGCCGTGTCGGCCTCAATGGCGGCATCGTTGGCCTGACGGCGAGCCCTTCCGTGCTGCTGCTGTCTGTCATGTAGAAAGTGCCTCGCACGCTGTTCCACTATGGCCTCCAGATCGTCGTCCGTCGACCCTGAGCTTTCCGTGTGGCGCAGATCTTGCAATAAATTGTTTCGATAAATTTCCTTTAGCAGCTCAAGCTCGTGATCTTCAGGACCGTCCGCTGCGTGGGTCCCGACGACGCTTCCACACACGATGGGCAGCGCAAAAACGAACAACGAGGCCAGCCTCCATCTCACGATCATGATGGCGCAAGGAAAAAAGGGATTCAGCGATGATCGACACACTTCTGCGCGCCACCGGCGATCAAACGAAACTGATCGGTCGATCGGTCGTCCGTTGAACCGACAGTGTAGGTTGCCCGGCACGGGTTGAATTGGAGCTTCTTTGCACCAACACATGGGCCACGGTCGCCGGTGTCGTCGTCCCCGGTATCGTAACCCGCGCAGACGCATTGAAATCGGGTGCCCAGCTTTCGGTTGCCATGGTTTCGTGGCTTCGACATAACAAACGCGACAAACGGGATCTGTTGGCACTCTCGGGATGGAGCTGGAACTGACGCGGGTTGACTACGCCACGGTCGGGCTGACGGGGCCAAATTGTCTTCAGCTACTGCCACCGATCGGAGGCGCGGCCGCAACGGGTAGCGGCGGGTACAAGCAGCAGCAAAAGGTGGCCATCGGTGACCAGGATGGAGTGCTGCAGGTTTTTTCGATGAAAAAGGACGAGCTGCAGATGCACTTCAAGACGCTGCCGGGAGAGAGGATTGCCTCGGTCAAGCTGGGCGGGCAGGTGGGTTCGGTGGCGGACAAGATGTTCACCGCGTCCGAGAACAAGGTGCGGGGCTTCAACAAGAAGGGCAAACTGTTCCTGGCCTTCGAAACCAGCCTGACCGAGACGATACGATCGATGTGTGTGAGCGGACCCGATCTGCTGGTGTGTGGCAACCACGTGTACAATCACTACCGGGACTGCAAAGAACTCGGATCGTACCTGTGCGGCGATGTGATTGTGGACGTGGCCGCCCTCTGTCCACACAACACCAGCCGGTTGATCACGGTGCTGGCCTGTTCGGGTCGGGTGCTGCGCGTGCTGGAGCATTCGCGGGTGCGTCAAACCATCGAACTGGACAGCGTCCCGACGGTTCTGCATGTACCGAAGGGTTTGGGTGATCGAATGCTGTGTGGTTTTGCGGACGGCAGTGTTCTACTGTTCCACCTGAATCTGCAGGTTGCGGAGGTAAAACGTGAGGTGCTGGTCTCGGACCAGCTCAACAGGGACGAGCGGGACAAGGAAGGTTTGAGCGCGGTCACGTGCATCGCTACCTACGATCTGTCCGGCGACGGGAAGGAGGAACTTATCGTTGGTCGCCGCGATGGGACACTGCAGGTGTTTACCATGAACTCCGACGAGTACCAGTTCGAGATGGAGTGTACGCAGATTTATCGCGAGCTCTTCAACGAAAGCATCTCCAGTGTGCAGGCCGGGTGCGTCGGGGCCAACGGGTACACCGAGATCGTCGTCTGCACGTACTCTGGCCGCGTGTTCGGCCTGACGACGCAGTGCATCGGCAAGTGTCTGAGCGATGCCGGTAGCTTTTCGGGCGGCGCTCCCGTTGCCCAGCCCATCGATTCGTCGGCCAAACTGCAGCGCATCCGTGCGGAAATCTACGAACTGGAGCAAACGATCGCCAAGGAGCGCGAACGCTACCAGCTGTCCACGCAGGCCATGTCTAGTGGGCTCTCCGCAATACCGATGCTCCCGGTGAACGATTCGTTCGTCCTGTCCAAGAGCGATGCGACCTATCTGCTGTCGCTCGAAATACCGACCCCGATCGAGCACGTGCTGCTGCAGTGTGATACCCCGATCAATTTGCTCGATGTGGAGAAAAACAGTGCCGTGGTCAGTTTCAGCGAGTGCGACAAACTGAGCGGCAACAGCCTGCTGGCAAGCTACCGGTGCCAGATGAACACGAACCGCATCGATCTGAAAATTCGTACGATCGAGGGCCAAACGGGTACGCTGCAGGTGTACATTACGCCCAATCTTCAACCGAAATGTTGCCAACTGAAGCGCTATCCTATCAAACCGTTATCACTGCACGTGATCCTTCACAACGTGACAGACGAAATGCTAGCCCGGCCGATGAATGTGCTGACGCTCAAGGGTCCGTTCAGTCAGGCCGAGGTGCACAACTGGATGGTCAACAGCATCCCGGAGTTACCGGAGAAGCGGCACGAGACGGGCAAGGTGCGCTTCACGTTCCAGCACGTATTCATTGGCACGCTGCTGGTCTGCGAGTACGGCAAGGGTGATGCCACGTTTCGCAGCGACAACATCTCGACCATCTCCATCCTGAAGGACTTTATCACCAAAGAGGCGACGAAGAAGCGCATCAAATTGGAAATCTCCAGCAGTACGACGCTGTGCCTGGGTTGCGGGTAGAGGCCATCGTATTTTAACCCCAGTTTCCTTCTCTTCTTCCAGCGATCAATGAATCAACGATCCCTTCACTGATCAAACTGATTGAACCGAAAATTGTCCACTACAACAAGCTGACGAAAGATTTTCAGCTGGCCCAAGCGCTGCTCGATCTGGACATTCGTGATGAGGCCGAGTTTGGCACGCTTTCGGAGGAATACAGGACACTGATTCGCACCCATCAGGCAATAGAGGCCGAGTTCCGGAAGCAACCGACCATACTGAACCGGATCTATGGCATTTTGACGGACCTGTACATCGATAAGTTCAAGTTTAAGGGCGTTAACGTGAAGACGAAGCTGCCGCAGCTGATCGAGCTGCTTGACAACTATACCTACGATCAGTTGGTGCACTTCTATACGCTCGACAGAGCAAGCGACGAAGACAATAAAGACTAGGGCGGGAGGCTTTCGTTGTTCGCTACGTGCATGTTGCTGTCTTCTCAATGATTACACACCAGTTGCCCTGATCGTAGTAGCTTTCGACTATCTCGATGCCCCCCGCAGCACTGTCGAGACACACCTTTTCAAGCTCGTGCTCCTCAAACACGTGATAAAAGCGCAGAAAAGTGTCCTTCCCCATCGACGTGTTACTAATGTTCGGCCGAAGTTTCCACGGAACCAGCAAATCGCGATGTTGAAACGGAGTACGGTTGGTGTGCACGGGCAAGCTGCACTCCTGCAGTCCAGCAACCGTTTCCATGGGGACCACCGCAATCGGGTCGGCCGGGCCTCTAGCATCCGACGGTGGTGGCTTGTTGTTGTGTCTGTTTTGCCGTAAGTAGCTTGATTTTTTTGCATTCGCTTCCTGGTTTTTGGCCCATACGTAGATCAGTGCCCGACCGCCGGGGCAGAGTACGCGAACCATCTCGGCAATCGCCTTCCGCCGTCGCGAATCCGTGGCGAGATGATGAATGACGGCGATGCTGATACACGCGTCGACCGAACTGTCCCGGAAGGGTACGGCGAGACAGTCACACTGCAGCACGTTGAAACCCCGCTCCCGGCAGACTTGCAGCAGCCCGTCGCTACGGTCACAGCCCAACTGGGGTTTGGAGTGAAGAGAGAGACCCGTTATGAGCGGAAACAACTTTGAATGGCATTCTTCGACCTGCTTACCATAAGTGCTGACGGGTTCGAGCCAAGGTACTTTCCATTACCGCAACCCACATCGAGCACGATGGCACCGGTGTCCAGTGTGCGAATGAATGCTTCCACCCGGGGCCACGGCGAATGGCGTGTGTCGCTGAAATGTTTCGCTATTTGGTCGTACACTCGATGGACGTTTTCCGCTTCTACCCGCGCTGCCAGAGCCTCCGGTATCGAGGCTGACGGCGGTCGATCAAAAGCTCCCCGCTTTGCCGTATCGCAGCAAGCGGGAAAGCTGCAATCACACCGGTCACTGAGACGCAATTTGCGAAATGTTAACGACACCCGAAGCTGCCGCTTGCGAACGGTCAGGCCACCGCCGTGCGAGGCAGGAACCGTGTCCAGCTTGCGTGACGTAATACCGTGTGTCCAGGCATACCGGCTCTCACCGGACAGGATCAGCAAGGAACGTGCCGGTAGATCTACTAGCGTTTGCCGACCGCTAACGGGATGACGGAACTCCATAACGATGTCACTTCCGAGCGAGAGTGACAGTATAGGATCCTCGAAGGCACTGTGTGTGTCAACGTGAGCCGGAATACCCTGCCCCGGTTCATACCAGTTCACCGTCAGCTGGTCTGGAACGTGCCAGTTCAGACTGGGATAGAGCTCACGCAACCGTTCCCACAGTCCGCCACAAACGGAAGGTATGTTACGGCGCAGCGGCTTCGATCGGTCCACATTGTTCGAGCCATAAAGAAACTCGTAGCCAAAGTGCTTTACTTTACGATTTTTTAGCACACTTCCGTGCTGCTCGGTTGGCTCGTGGTCATCGCACGAACTGACGGCTGCCAGCAACACCCGTTCCAGCGCGGGATCGACGAAATCACGCGCCACAATCAATCCTTCGGGCGCCGCAGCACACCAGGCACGGTCGAAACTGGGCGGCATGTCGCAACAGAACGACAGCAGTAAAACCGCTCCGTCTTGTCCCAGGGGACAGATTCCATTCATGGCACTGTGCACCGCTTCAGCCACTTGTTTGGATTGCAACTTCAAGAAACAATACGATTTCCCGGGCGGAAGCTGCACTCTCTGTACGTGGCCATGTAGCAACACCTCCTGGAGCAGTGCCTCTTGCTGCAAACCGGTCGACAGTCCTGCGTTGCACACGACAATGTTCTGCGGACAGAGAGACATGCGAATTACGATTGCGTTGCGCGGTGTTCCCGGAGGATTCCACTTACCTCCGTCGGTTCCGCTGAAAACTGAACGCCGGCATCCTTTTCAATCAACAACTGGCACCGTTTTATTTTCTTGTCGATTTTCTTCCCCGCGCTTTTCGATAAGCACTTCGTCGTGGCCATAATTGCCGGTGATGTCGTGTTCTCAGTAGGCCACTTCCAAAGTAAACAAACACACGATCCGGCCCAAGAGCATCACAAGCCACGGTGGGCCCGAAACGTCATGTTGCGATTGCGCGCCCTTCTTTTTGAAACTTTAAACCGTCGCTGTTTTGTAATTTTGTTTTCAATTTCTATTTTTTGTGTCAATGTGCAACATTATATCAACTTGCTGGTTGGACAAAAAACTGCATCGGAACGACGACGGCCCAACTGGGAGAGAGCGAGAGGAACGGTTTCATCATAACGACGTTGATTTGAAAACAGTAACATGGCGTTGTAAACAGACCCTCCCTCCCACGCAGACCCTTCCCGCGCTCTAATCGTTAGTAGCCGCTAGCCGCGCACACACAGGCAAGGACGCACTTCAAGCAGGGCTCCAACCGTTCTAATTGTCTATCGGGCGTTCGGGCGTTTAGTCACGTTTGGTTGTGTTCTGGATAATTGTCCCGTGGAGTGAGCGTTTCAGACCTAGCTTGTGAAATCGTGTTCCTGTGTTCCGCAATTAAATGTACGATTGTGCCGTCGCGTCGTCAGTGAAGCACGTTTTTTTAAAGAAGCTTAGAACACACCCTGCTGCCACGAAACCGTGAATCCAGTTCGGGCAGGAACAGAATGACTTTGAGACGTAAGTACTTCACGCACGCGTCCCATCATACAACTTTTTATCATGCTCTTTATCAACATTTTATCAACTGCGGTGGTAATGAATCCGGCGATATTGCATCCGCTGAGAGTAACGGTTCACGGCACAATCGGACTGAAAATTATTTATCCACCAAGTTACGTTCGTTAGAATAGCGATACCAGCGGACGGTGATTCCCCGGTGAAGCTCATCCGTCCTTTTGTGCTGCGCTCAGCCGGAATCGCGCTCTGACGTAACGTGCATTTTGTGCAATGCTCGCATCTTTGTGTTGGATCCATGAGATCATGTAAAATCAACCTATCGGAAGACGCCTCCCTTGACGGCATTTCCATTTTTTGCCGACGCATCGAAGTAGCCATTGCCTTTGGGTGTTGTGTTGCTGCTTCCTTCATGCTGCCGTTTATTGTTTGTTATTATTTGGCGGTGTCTCGAGTTTTGTGGCGCGTGCAATCCGCATAAGGACCACGGATTTGGAGGGAACGTGTGCATTATTGTTAACGCCGATCGCACTCCGATTGGATCATTTATCGAAAAACCACATCGATGAGCCACGCTTACAATGCACAGCGCGCGAACAGGGTGTTACATTATGGACAGCAACTGAAATATGAACCAGCACCCGATCCGTTTAGGGTCCGTCCTTATCTCGGTCGGTCGAGCTATGATAAGCACCATGCACTTGAGGGCAACTGTTTTCAAGCCAAATAAAATGCGAAGTGGAGTGCACTATGTAACGCTTTGTTGTGTATGTCCAGGGTTTGTTTACGAACACTGAGCATCTAATATCAAATCATCTTTTCCGTTGTAGAAAATGAAAGCAATCGGGCGCAAAGTGACCAAAATGGAGAAGCCCGCACCGAAGTTGTGGTCCAAACACGCTGCCTGCACAAATGGAACGAGACGATGGTACGGTTACCACAGTCCCGGCAGGAGGTAAAAGTTACGCAACCGGTATTCAATCTAACCGGAGGGTACAACATCGCAAACTCAATCCTGACGATGTGCGTCCAAAACCTGTGCCAGCAGGTCCTCATACTGCGCACAATATATCTGTACTACGATCGAACGAAACGCATCAAACTGTTCGACGGGATCATCCGAATGGTGCCGGGTTTCGAGTATGAGGGCGATCAAAAGATTCCTCAGCACCCGGAATGCACCGGCGGCGGGTACACTGTGGTGTGTTTAGCAGAGATTTCACCAACAAAGATTCGGTTGAGAGAAATTTCGTCCATTCACATCCTAAAGCCGCGGGTTCCTCGTGGGTAAGTGGCGGCGCAACGTGTAGCGACTCCATTATTGCTACGTACAGCATGTTTCCTGTCGCCTTCTTTCAGAGACCCGCTGGCCCTGAGAAAGACGAGCTTCTTCCTTTCGGATGACGTCAAGGAGGTGTACCGCAATCAGTTGCTGGCAAACAATCACTATTCGCGGCCAGCCAAACTGTGGTTAGAAAAGTTTAACCGATACAAAACCCAAGGGTTACTCCCGAACAACTACGTCGAGTATTTGCGAATGCTGGATCAAATCCAAGAGATCGACGATGAAACCGAGTTGGCTACATACACCATCCCGAAAGCACGGTTGATTCCATCAGATTTCTCATCCCTTTACTGGATTTCCGTCACGCAGTTCCCAGTGCCGCCGGTGCGATTAACCGTGGGCGATCATGTGAAGGCTCTAAATTTTGCATTCGATAGACGAGGGGTAACGCAGGCCGATGCGGTGCGAGGAATCATTTGGGAGTGCAGTACTTCCATGACTATCAAGACGGAACGTTCACTAGATATCGGACGCCGGGTGCGTCTTGAATTCCCGCTCAATCGAGTACCGTTCTTGCTAGAGTATCAGGCGCTCAACCGCCTCAGCTGCATCGACATCCCCAACGTTCTGTTTCCACAGGGAGAAAACACCACAAACGAACCGTTGGTAGAGCCCATTGAACAGTACGTCGGCCATTGCGGATAGTTGAAGGGGATGTTGGAATAATCTTCCCCAAATTTTCACTTCTAGATTTACATGGTTCGACAGTCGGATCGCAACGAACAGGCTGCAGCAGGGCGCAATAAAAAACATTGTCAACCGAACGGCCTTCCCCGCACCGTACATTATTTTCGGTCCCCCGGGGACCGGCAAAACGTGCACCATCGTGGAGGCCGTGCTACAGATTTACAAAACGAGACCAAACTCCCGAATACTGGTAACGGCCACGTCCAACTATGCGTGCAACGAGCTCACGAAGAGGCTACTGAAGTATGTAGCGGTAGCCGACATCTTTCGCTACTTTTCGGCGGCCAAAGAGCGCGACATCAACCAGATCGACGCTGACATACTGTACATATCGAACCTGCACACCGGCAAGTTTGAGTTCCCGTGCATGAACGATTTTCTCCAAACGCGCATCCTGGTGGCCACGGTCATAACCAGTGGACGCCTGCTGTCGCTAAGGGTTTGTACGAAGATTTACAACTACATTTTCATCGACGAATGTGGCAGCTCGAAGGAACTGTCCGCGCTGGTTCCGATCGGCTGCGTGGGCGTGGATCAAATGGCCCGACGGATGCAGGCCAGCGTGGTGTTGGCCGGTGACCCCCAACAACTCGGCCCCGTTACACACTGCCAGCTGTTAACAGATACCGTACACAGCGAGTCACTGTTAGACCGGTTGATGAGAATGCCGTTTTACGGTCGAAATGCAGTCAACGCGTACAACACCAAGGTGGTGACAAAGTTGCTGGATAACTACCGTTCGCATCCGTCGCTTTTCCAGTTCTCCAACGAACAGTTCTATGAGGGGGAACTGCGTGCGAAAGCGCACACTGCCACCAGTCACTGGGCCATTGGGTGGGACATGTTACCGAATCCCGAGTTTCCCCTGATGTTCCATTCGGTCGTAGGAAACATGATACAGGATCAGTGTACCCTTAGCTACATGAACAAGGATGAAGCGTTTCTCGCCCTGCAGTACGCCCAGCTGCTGATGGGTGGCAGTGTCAATGGCAAGATACTCTCCCAAAGCGAAATCGGGATATTGACACCTTACTCCAGCCAGGTACCGTGCTGCGCGATACGCTGCCAGTACCGCATTTCTCAACTGATTGTCCATTGCTTTTCGCCGCAGGTTGCTTACATTAAAAACGGGCTCGCGTTGCTCGGCTTGGAGGACATCGAGGTTGGATCCGCGGAGCAGTATCAGGGCAGAGAGAAAGCGGTCATGATCGTATCGACGGTCCGATCTCACCGAAGCACGGTTGGCTTTTTGGCCGACACGCGCCGTTTAAACGTGACGATGACACGGGCGAAAGCTCTGATGATAATTATTGGCAATGAGGACAATCTGTCGCAGGATCCTACCTGGAAGAAACTTTTATCGTTTATCATTTCGAATAAGGGCTTGCGAAGTAAGCAACGCCAGCACAATTTCCCGTACAAAAACGCACCCTATGGCAAAGGCAAGAAGGCACAAAGAGCTCAAGTTAATTAGTTTAAGATTGACCGTGACTAGGGTGTTAAACTGCAAAACATGACGACTTCCAGCCCAGAAGGAATGGTCGTAAGAACTTACGACGACCGAAATTTGAATTAAATCCGAATAACCACGACGATGGAATGAAAACGATTGGCCTAAATGTGAAGGCACAAAGAGCTCAAGTACATAAATTTAGTTAGTTTAAGATTGTCCGTGACTAGGGGGTTAAACTGCAAAACATGACGGCTTCCATTGTAATGAAAATAATCGTAAGAACTTACGAGGGACGGAATTCGAATTAAATCCGAATAACCACGACGATGGAATGAAAACGGTTGGCCTAAATGTGAAGGCACAAAGAATTCAAGTACAAAAATTTAGTTAGTTTAAGATTGTCCGTGACTAGGG
>NC_071285.1:4795917-4871137 GCF_943735745.2 Anopheles bellator | reverse complement strand
GTGTGTTCGTGATGTGTTATTTTCGTGCAGGATTTTCGTCCGCAATCATTTCATCGCAGAAACAAGTTGCAAAACAAGTAGAAAAGTGGAACGTAATTTTCCTGGTCTACCAACGGGCTAGCTCCGTTGCCGTTCCCTGCTACAATTCCTGAGCACCCCCCCACAGTCCTTATCGTGGCCCAGGCTCAGATTTCCAGCTTGTTTCGTGACGACGTACGCAGAGATGGCAGCGAAGATAGGCTCTTCCGAACGTTGCTGGTAATTGGCAACGGGTTCAGCGAAAACCGTTCCGGAAGAGTATTGAGTGTAACGGAAAGGGCCCGGGCAGAGTTTGCCTTCGTGTGTGGTCGCTTTTCAAATTACGGTGTACACCCAGCGGCGGAAGGGCACATTCAGTCCGTGTCGTGTCTTTGTTGTCTGTCCGCCCAAGCAAGGCAGTGCGTGGAAGAGCGCAAAATAACCGTTCGTAAACATCGCCATCGCATCACAAAGTGTGCGCAGAGACAGTTCGCTGCCCGCTTTTCGCGAATTGCTTTGTGGACAGCATCGCCGCATCATGGATTCGTGTGCCGCGGTCGAGAAAGAGGTGGAGAAAGTGATTAACAAGTTCTCCGCCATCAACGACCATTCTCAGCGTATCATCGGCGATGTGATTGCGTTCATCGAAAAGCTGCGCTCATCGATCGCGGAAGGTAACGATGCGGCCGCTTGGTCAGTTCGCTGTGGGTGCTTACATTTGACGGCCTATTTTTAGGTACCCCGGACGATAAACTCACGCCCGGCCAGGTGGAGGTGCTGAATGATGCGCTTAAGAAAGTGAAAGACAAGCTGCACCGGCTGACAACCGAGCATCGCGATCTGCACGGTACCGTGAGCAAGGTGGGCAAGGCGATCGACCGCAACTTCGTGGCCGACTTTACGGCAACCTCGCGCACGGACGTGCTGCAATCGGAGCGCAATCTGGTGCTGCTGAACAAAATCATGGCCCAGCACTTTTACCGCCAGGGCATGGACGATGTGGCCGACGCGCTCATCAAGGAATCGGGCATCCCGGCCGAGGACATCGTGCCGGAGCCGTACGCGAAGCTGCACCGCATCTGGGAGGCAATTCACAACGGGAACTTGGCGCCCGCCCTCGAGTGGGCCGCCCAGTACTCGGACGAGCTCGACGCCCGGAACAGCGCACTCGAGTTTAAGCTGCACCGTCTCGCGTTTATGCAGATACTGAACGGTGGCGTACAGGCGCAGACCGAGGCCATCGCGTACGCTCGCACCAACTTTGCCAAGTTCGTGCGGCGCTTCGAGAAGGACATCCAGATCCTGATGGGCACGCTCATCTATCTGCCGATCGGTGTGCACAACTCACCGTACAAATACCTTACTGCCCCGGAAATGTGGATCGAAACCGCCGACGTGTTCCTCAAGGATGCCTGCCAGCTGCTGGGCATCAACAAAGACTCGCCCCTGTCGGTGATAGTGAACGCCGGATGCACGGCACTGCCGGCCTTGCTGAACCTGAAACAGGTGATGATGTCCCGCCAGGTGACGGGCATTTGGAGCGGGCGTGACGAGCTGCCTGTGAGTATCGGTGCTGCTGCCGGTGCCACTGCCCGGGTAATGATCGCTTGCGTTTGCCGTTGCAGATTGAAATCGATCTCGAACCGGAAAACCGGTTCCACTCCATCTTCGCCTGTCCCATTCTGCGGCAGCAGAGCTCGGAAGACAACCCACCTATGAAGCTGCTCTGTGGCCACGTCATATCCCGCGATGCTCTGAACAAACTCAGCAATGGACCGATGTAAGTAGCGCCACGCCACGAAGCCACCCATCGGCGCTTCCTTGTTCTTCCAACTCGCTTTAGTGCCTCAGTAATCTTCGAACCGGTTGTTAACGGGTCAACTGTTTGTAACTATCTTTTACACAAAAATTTCTATCTCACTCTCTCTCTCTCTCTCCTTCTCTTTTGGCATTTTCTTTCTCTTTCTCTTCTTCGTCCTTGTGCGATGTGCCGTCAACGAACAAACACCGGCGACAACGACGACGGCGACGGTACTTCCAAACTGGATTTGTCGTCCGCTCCGAAAAACTTCCTTCTCATTCCCAAATGTCCCCTGTTCCTACGTACTTTCGACGTGCCCCTGGGGGTTCTAATGAGCAGAATGAATAATACTTTCAGATTAAAGTGCCCGTACTGTCCCATGGAGCAGTCACCGTCGGATGCCAAGCTGATTTACTTCTAATGCGCTCTCGGGTCTTTCGATGAAACCCGTGACATCCGTGTCTGTTAAAAGCTTAGCAAAAGAGTGTGCGTATAAGGTAGCGGAATCTTTCTCCTTTCCGATGGTGACGGAAGCAGCGCGATCGACTCACCGTTTTGGACTTAATCCAAACCATCCCTGATTCAACCTGTCCGGCAGTACGTTGCGGCACCAAACTAAGATTAGGGACCGGTGGGACGAATGGTGCGCGCACGAGTCGTGTGTGGTAGTTTGTTATTTATGGATACGTTATAGGCAAGCAAGGCTAACATTGTTCCATTGTTTGGTGTGCACTCTCTGCAAACGGCCCTTCTTTTGTGAGTGGTAAGAAAGGAGCTAGAGGCGGCTGGAAAGTGAGACGCTCCACAGGCTATATAGGGAAATGAATTTATTGGCATGCTCCAGCATGCAAAGCGACGTGAAGCAAGGGACAAGTGGCCCACCAGTGGTGAGTTTTCTGAGGCCGATGGGTTCCGCACAGCGGAGAGACAAGGGGAAGTGAGATTTAAGCGGCGCCCAGGCTCTCGGGCTGGAAGATTCACGAACCACGGGACTTGAAATAACTTTTATTGCGACAAAGTTTAACAACAAAAAAACTGGCTGTAAATATATACATACATGAACATATTATATTTTTTATTGATGACAAAATAAAAGCAAGCGCGTATATAAATATATAGGAAATGGATACATTTTCCCCGGTTCACTGAGTGTTTTTTTGCTTCGTCTTAACTTTCCCTTCGGAGAACAGGGAATCTCATCGCGTGCCCGTTCCTTACCGTTCGTTGTCGTTTTTGTTGTAGCTTATATAGTTTTAACCTTAACCGCTTACATGCTCATGTGTATGTTGGATTTGCGTTGCTTTACATTTCCAAAGTAACAAAAATGTCTAGAAAGATTAGAGGAGAGGAGGCCGCTTTCTCGCTCCACTCGTCAAAGACGCTGCAGACCAGAAACAGGAGATAAGGTACGGCACAGGAAGTGAGGCGTTTAAAAGACCGTTCAAGACTCACGAACTAACGGTAAAGAACGCATCTCCGGATCGGCGATGGCCGCCCTCCTATTTTGGCTACACAAATGAGTTTTTCGAATAGCGAGATTTTATTTTTAAAAACTATAAAATGCTGCCAACGTTCTATTAGTAACGTTCTTTCTCTTTAAAATGCACCCAATTTCATGCAAACCGGATGAGGGGTTATGGGCGTTTAAGTGTCAGTAGAATCGTTTGTTAAAAAGTAGAAAAGGAAGAAAGAGTACTGAGCCCTATAATTTGTTTCCATTTTATGATGATGAGTGCATGGGAAGAGGTTTTCGTGTGGTCACTACTCAAATCACTAGTCAAGTCAAGTCGCCCGATGAGTTACCGTCTATTTTCTCGTTCCTAAACTCAAATTGGCCATAATGACACACGTACCGCGCATAACTTTGTAATCTGCCATCCGATTTGCATAAAATTGAAAGCTTTTGAAAGAGGAAGAACTTAGTTTTCAACCTCTGTGTCACTAACTAGTAGATATGACTGCATTTTATGTTTACAAAATAAAATCCCGTTATCGCACACTGTGTAGTTTCCATCTTAAGCGCCGTGCGTGCAAGCATCCAAACGATCTTACGATCCGAAAGCTCTTATGGAACGAACGATAACATGTTTCTAGGCCTTAATCCCACAACCCATCGGACCGCACAGCTTGAACAGTACCGATAATGTAAGGGAGCAGACGGAATGTTTTTGTCGAGGAGGAAGGAGTTAACTTCGGCACACGAACCCGTTGCCATTTGTAGTCCAACAGCATATCCTTGGGGGTGCAGTGCTGCTTCATGAATTCCGGCCACCTTGTGTTGATCATGTGTACAATTTTATTTAGTGCAATCGAATTAATAGTAAAAACTACGTGTTCAACGCGGAACGAACGCGCGCACAACCTGCAGCGACCGCTGTGGGTCACAAAAGTCTTACACGTTACCATTACGCTTACGGGCGGGGGCCTCTCTCTGTCACGTTAAGTTACGCCAGGTTACACATCAATATGAACGCGAATTTCTAACAATTCAACAACTCTTGGCCGCACAAATGCGCAGAGTAACGAAAGCCACTTTTGTTGCTTAATTTTAGCCTTATTAATATTTCTTTTTTGCTTGCATTAACCAGCTCAACTAGACACACGGGTCGCGTGTCGGTGATGCACCGGTGGTAAAGCGTTCCTAATTGACTTCCCCTTCCATGCGTGTGATGCCGGCGGCAGTGTGCACTCGCAGAACAGAACCTTGGGCGCCGTTGTTTGCGAAAATAAAACCGGGACTGTGCTGTGGTTTGTGGGCCAACTTGGGTGTGTGTTAATTGACTGAAACTATGTTAATGCTTGCCGGCGCACCACTTTAAAAACACAAACACCCTATTTGTGATGGATTCCTAGTTCCAGTTTAGCTCACTCACTCACTCGGTTCGGTGTGGGGTTAACATCCTTTCTTAGCAGTACGCTCCGTACGTTCCTAAGCTCTAATCACCTACCTTCACAATCAGGCGTGATGGTGATAACAAGTTGATTAAAATGAAGTTTGCCAATAAAATCCATAACGATTGCAGGTTTGGGATTGGCCGCTTCTCGCCACACCGAGTTTTGTGCCAAGGTTTGCGAGAAATGCATCCAAAGTGGGTCCACCTTATCGTTCCCTCTTAAACCCGTACAACGCTTACGCTAAAGGGGACATCATTTTACGACAGACACTAACGGGAGCCACTGATGTCTGCACCGTTGACCGACGAGACGGACGGACGCGAACCCACATGACGACGACGGGAAGAGAGGTTACTTACTGTTGGTTGGGGTAGCCTTGTCCTCGCCACGCTTTCGTCGCTTGTTCAGCAGCGCATTGTTGGAACTGTCCAGATTCTTAATGTGCATCTACATGGATGAAAGACGCAGGCGTCAGTACACAGGGGACACAAGCAACCCGGCAGTGGTGGCAGTACCTCATAATCCACACGCATGTTGGCCAGCGACCGGGTCATCTCTTCCTGCACCTCGGGCCATATCTCTTCACCTTCCTTCAGCATCCGGCCCGTGTGCAGTGGCGTTTGTGGTACCTCCGTGTATCGCTAAAAATATGGGAGCAAACCGGTGATGATGGACCGGATGATGGGCGCACGTGGTTGGACCACGGAAGAGGGGACACTCACCCGAATCCACGGGTTCATCATCACCTGCTCGATCGTGAGCCGCTTTTCCGGTTCCACGTTGAGCATTCCGCGGATGAGATCCTTCGCCGCCTGACTAACGTTCTTCCACTCGGGGTTCGGAAAGTCGTACTGGCCGGTGCGAATGCGTGCCTTCATGCCGGGCGAAATGGCCAGCCCGTGGTTGCTGTAGAACGGTGGAAAGCCGCACAGCCTGCAAAAACGAAAAACAATGACGGCACTCTGGTTCAGGTTCTGGCTAGAGCAGGATGGTGTGCCCTTGCGATGCTGCGTTCACCTACAGGATGTACATAATCACGCCTAACGACCAAATATCACAGCTCTTGTCATACTTCTCCGGTCCCAACACCTCCGGCGCCACGTAGTACGGCGTGTAGCAGGGCGTTTGCAGCGTGTCCTTGATGAACGTTTCCTTCGAGAACCCAAAATCGGTCAGTTTCAGTATGGCGTTCGGGTGGGGCGATGTGTAGAGCAGGTTTTCCGGCTTGAGATCACGGTGTGCGATGTTGGAATCGTGCAAGTACTTGACAGCGACACAGATTTCATGCATGACTTGGGCGGCTTCTAAAGAAGTGGGTGTGCGTGTTTGTGTTTTTGGCGAGCGGTAGAGTGTAGGAGAGGGAATTGAAGGCACAGAGAGAGGTATGTAGGAAGCGGAAATGGAAGTAAAACTCCGGAAGGAAGGGCAGACGAGGGGGTTGAAAAAGAGCGCAAGCACACGAGACACGGCATATCCAAGAGGATTAAAAAGGAAAAAGAGAGAAAGGTAGAGAAAGATCGAAACAGAGAGAGAGAGAGAGAGAGAGAGAGAGAAAGAGAGAAGAGAAATCGAAATGATAACGTATAGAAAGAAAAGGATATGAACGATAAAACGGAAACGATTCGAAGAAGAATGGAAGTGAACCATCGGAACTCGGTGGCGGGGAATGTAATATTTGGACATATTTCCCCTAGCTAACTACCCGAAAAGAGAGTTTAAGGTATGTTTTATCATGCACGACATGGCAAACACAACATTACAGTGTTTCTACTGTGGTCAGAAACTATTGGGAATTCGCTTATAGCTCGCCAAATTCTTCTAAATCTATGTCATCACCTTTAAAGTGATCACAATTCTATGCAATGCATCTATGTCTACGTTGGTTCCAACTTTCGAAACAGTCAGAAAAAATCTTTCCCGGAACTGCGTCAAGTTTACGCCGATATGATCCCGAAAATGTGGACAAGGAAGACAAGTGGCTCCCGTTATCTGTTGGCCACAGTAGTACACCAGCAAACATCCTGCGTAATGTTGGAAAGCGCACCGGATAAAACCGGATCATCGCTTTTCCGTCCAACGTATTAAGTTACTGCCGCTGACACGACGCGGGAATACGCCAACGAATGAATCACTGGCTGAATCATCTTCCAGGCCGCTCTAGAGCATAGATCCCGCCGACGAAGGCATCATCGGCCGAACAAACTATTGACCGATGATGGATTGGAATTTGAACCCCGCGCGCAAAACGGGCCTCCCACAGTAAGTAGGTTTGTAAACCGTTTACTGGGGGGGTGGGCGGTATTGAAAGAACAAACAAGTTCATCATCTCAACGAGCGCCATAGAGGAACGATAAGGAATCGTGGTCTCCCCGTTTCACCGTTCTTGGTACTTGGTACTTCCTTCCTCCCTTCGGCTTACCTCGTTCGGTGAACGGACCGTCCTGTCGATCCTGGATCCGCTGAAAGAGTTCACCACCTTCCATACTGTGCGCCACCACCGAGAAGAAGCAGAGCAGAACGAAAATAAAGGTAGAACCCGGGGGCCAAGATAAGGCCGTTTATTATATCCGCAGTGAGATAAAACTGTTTCGCTGCCAGCCGTTCCAAATTACCATTCCATAACGACGAGCAAGCATCGATTGCCGCTGTAGCTGTTCTCGTACACGTCCATGATATTCACAATGTTCCGACAGCCGCTTGCCCTCCAGTGCAGCTCCACCTCGCGTCTGGCCTTGGCATTGTCATGGAGCACCTAAACGGCGCGAAAAAAGAAACGGCAGAAGGGACAGAGATGAGAAAATCATGAAAAAAAACATCACAAAGATCAAGAGGGTGCAAAGTCGGCGGCTCGCACAGTTACTCACGCGCAGCCGACATCCGGCTACGACGCGCTGTGCCCCACATACACATCAGCTGGCGTCATCTGACGTCAGCCAGTCCACCCGAAAGGTTGCGAACCGTGGCCCGTCACAGTTTCGAGACAAAGAAAGCGAACCGATCGGTACATCGATTTGCATCCTGCATGATCTCACGCGGCATGGGGGCGCCTGGTCGGCTATGGACCCGCGGGGGCAACCAGTCCATTGCGTGGCGAAATTCATCTTATCAGCAGCAACCACTAGAAAGCCACGAGAGCCTCAATTGCGTAGCTACGCAAAACGTGACACTAGAAGCATAGCAGAATAGGCCTCCTTCCCGGGTGGCGCTCCAAGCGTCACAATTCGGATTGATGGTCACATGTTGCGATGCCGTGAGACGTGATCATCCGGCATCAACAAGTGTTTGTGCTGTGAATCTGAAGCGAACGGGACAAAACGAGAGAGATGGGGAGAGATTGATAGAAGGAGAGTGAGATATATGTTGATGGAGAGAGTGAGAGGTTCTCTCTCTCTCTGTTTCCCTTTCCCTGCGTTACTGATTTTACGTTGATTTATCGCACCATTTTCATATCATCAACTGATACGCGAGTGGCGTGCGCAGCCGCCCTGGCATTGGCCGGTTAGTAATGATATAGTGGGCAAACTTGCTGTCCGCAATTTAACCACATACACGCAAGCGAGGTGCACTTGATGGTGACGAAAAAGATAAGCGGCCTGACCGCCCGCCCGCCTGCCGCTCGGGGTTTGTTAACCATCGATCCGCGTGGCCCGCGAGACAAACAGCGCGCTGTTTGCATAATGTTTCTCGCTGGAGGGATTAGTGCTACTCTTCTGGGTGGTCCCTTCTGGAGTACGTTGATTTTTTGATTTTGTCCCGAACTTGTTAACTGCTGGACGAACGGCGCGATTTCATAAGGTTATTTTTGAACACTGTCAATGGTTACTTTTCTCAGCAGCCATACGATTCGATGTAGCTTTCGTTGAGCTTTCTCTAGCCCTCTCTCGCCCGCCCCACAAACGGCGAACGGTGTCTTGCGACATCTTAGTAATCCTTGCTTGCCTCGCATGCATATAAGTGACATCAATCATAGCGACGGGCAGCGCCGCTGGTGACACCTGTGCAAGGGTTAGAATCGAACGAAATTGGCACGTCGAGCGAGGTGAGAGCTCTACGTTCGATGTGCGTTGCGCCAGTCACGCGTCGATTATGAATTGCAGTCATTGAAACGCGATAATATGGATTGGTGGGGCTTCTTGCTCTTTTCTACTGCCATTGCCACACACCAATTTGAGACGGCGACCGCGACCGGGGGAACCGTAGATCACATGAATGTAACAGCGCTAACTTAAACGGTCTCGACCTCGAGGGTTACGCCGGAGCGATTAGAAGCTACGTTCGTTGGGGGCTAAGAAATGCCGCGCAAAATAACGTAAAAGCTACCAAGGAGGCTATAACAATTAGGCTTCCAGCTTAGCTGAATAGAACCGGAGCATAGGAAACTGACGATAAAGGGCTATTCGGTCACTCGACGATTACGAAATCGTAGAATTAACTCCTGTAGCAAACCGAGTGGTTCGTTGAAGTTACACATCACAGTTGGGAAATCCGAGGGCTAGGAGTGCGCCGGAAAAGGGCGAAAATGTGTTGATATAATCGTTATCTAGTAAAAGCTGCGCGACCATGTTTTGCCCAACGAAAAAAAACTGGTTAATTTTTCGCTGAGTGGTCACCATTGTGCGCAAGCATCCGTCGCGAACACCTTTGCCCCTTTAGCAACAGTTGGCCAAAGAGCTACGGCCAAATTTGAAACTTTCTTCGATCAATCAGTTAGCACGTGGTTGAGGATCGCGGCGCCATATGCCCAAGGCCAAGGCGTCGGCAGACTTACCAACTTCACTTACCTTCAGTGCGTATTTTTCTCCCGTTTTTTTGCTCATACACTGCACCACCTTCCCGTTGATGCCGAGCCCGAGCACGGTGTTGGAAATTTCATAGTCATCCGTGATCGCAGTCGTTTTTGGTTGCCTCTGCACCGCTGCCTGCTGCTGTTGCTGTTGCGTCGGCAACTGTTGCACCGGAATCGGTTTCATTGTGTACATAATAGTGATGCAATGATGCTGCGACCAACGATGATTTCTGATCACAACTGCCGCCCGATTGTCCTTTAATTTGCTTATTTCAATGATAACCCTGCGAGACACACTACACACACATGTACACAACACATGCGCTTGATTGCGTCAGACTTGTTTTGTTTACAGGCAACTTTCTTCGCGATGACGACAGCCGAGCCTACTCAGCCGCGGTGTTCCGTGTGAAAGGGCTGATTCGTTTGGAAGCTCCGGAAATCTAGTGCGCTACGCTGCCCACAGTGGACTCACTGGTGCGTTCACTTATATAACAATTCGGTGCTGGTAGAGCCCAACGGCTGTAGTAATGCTTCGATCCGATACGACGGCACTCTGATATTCATTTTTTCGTCACTCGCAGTTGGACAGTTTTGCACGGAGACGCCACAGCACAACACGCACTCCGGAACATGCACAACAGAATTAAAACAATGGTTCACGGCACACGCAGCTGGTTTTACCGTTTACCACCAACACACTCAGTCCCACTCGAGGAGACGGAATCTTTTTGTCATTGTGTCATCAACGCAAATAAAAACTCCACACTCTCAGCGCCGCCCACCGCCGCCGGGGACTGCTTCCCGTGTGTGTGCACCGCGTGTACAAAGGTTGCAGTCAAAATCTCTATTCCGCGGGACACCCTCGGTCGCGTCGATAAAATTGTCGGGGATCCGCGACGACGAAACCACAGGCAGCCGCCTTTCCGGTAGTTAATTTATGTAAATGTAGTGCGCGCAATGCAATGGTTGGATAACACCACGCAGCAACCCAACCGGAAGGTCCGAAATGGAACCAAAATTGGCGTTTAAGAACCGAACACACTGCTGACGAAAGGGGGGCCACCTGGAAAACCCCCGGTACCGTATGGTAAGCAATGAGGGGGGGCACTGAACCAGCCGATACACAAAACAGAACACGCTGCACTACAAGCAAGTAGACGAGTCCACGAGACGAACCGGGGAGCAGGGAAGCTGCGCTGATTACTTCCGGGGATCCCGGGCGAGCGCGTGTTACAGCTCAATATACTTAAAACACTACCAAGACCGAACACTCGGCATGCTCGGATTGCACTACACGAAGTGCGACTCGCGTGCCGAGCACCCAATTGTTTGACGTTGTTGACAATTGTTTGACAGTTTGACAAACAACTTGACGCAACAATCAGTACTCGGGTTGGTGCGATTAAATAGTCAAAAAAGCTTTCGTTCCGTTTTATAAAACTGTTAATGAACAAATGTTAAACAAAGCAAACGGATCTCGCTTTACTCTGAAAACCTTTCTGCAGACCAATCGGTTTCCTACGAGATCCGTCCATTCCGCGATCTGTCAAAAATGGTGTAAACAAACAAACAGAATTCAAATTTTAGGCACCGCAGAGCTGCTGTTTCGCTAGACATTATTGGAAAAATGTCCGTTAATGGGTACATGCACCCACGAAACCGGTATCGGGAAAAGCCCGATCATCAGGAACTGATAAAACAATTTCCAGAGTTGGCTCAAGTATCCGTGGTGGTAAGTGAGGTTTAGCGCACGGCGACTTTCGGGTGTACCGATGTGGGAGCACATTGTCTGGTTTCATTGCAGGATCTGCATGGGCGAGTCCGGTTGGACTACAAAAACCCGCAAACCTTACAGGCGCTCACCAAATGTTTGCTGTTGAAAGATTTTGGTTTAACACTGGAGCTGCCACCGGACAAGCTGGTACCGACTTTGCCACTTCGCATGAACTACATTCACTGGCTCGAGGACATTGGGTCCGTTGCGGAGTGGAAAGAAAACGATCCCGTACGTGGCATTGACATCGGCTGTGGCGCTTCCTGTATCTACCCACTGCTGGCGGTCGTGCAATCCGAGCGCCGTTGGAACATGCTGGCCATCGAGAAAACGGCAGACAGCTTAGTCAGTGCGAAGGCAAACGTTTGCCGGAATAATCTAGAGAACCACATCCGCGTGCTGCCCCAAGTCAGCGACGGATCATCGATTCTGGTGGACGTGTTAAAGACGGTGCCGGATGACGAACGATTCCATTTCAGCATGTGTAACCCACCGTTTTACGATAGCACTTCCACCGTGGAACCACCAAATCGCACGGGAAAGCGTAGGGAACCGCCGAACGCGAAAACGGGATCAGGAGAAGAGCTGAGCACGCACGGCGGGGAGGTACAGTTTATCGGTCAAATGATCCGCGACAGTCTTCAGCTGAAAGACCGCATTTCGGTGTACACCACGATGGTAGGTCACAAACGAAGCTACGAAGAAGTGCTTCGTCTTTTACGGAGGAGCTCCGTTCACAACACTACCGTGACTAGATTCTGCCAGGGCAATACCACCCGCTGGGCCGTGGCGTGGAGCTTCGATGCCCGAGTGCTGCTATCTCGTTTGACCACCACGCCAACCGAAGCTCAAAACAAGCAAAGCGCGGTTTCTCCACGTGTGCCAGGAAAACCGGTATCGTGGAAAATCTTCGACGGTCATGAAATGCCTTCCATCGATGCGGTGTACGAGTTTTTGTCGGGTGTGTTGCAATCGATTGCCATCCAGCTCCGGACGCCCACGAAAGACGAGAAACTGGGAGAACTCAGGTGTGAGTTTACAGCGTACCGAAATACTTGGTCCCACCAGAGACGCCAACGACGACAAGCACAGAGAAGCGGCGAAATGGCAAAGAACCCAAACGAACAGGAAACTTCTGACCTCGACGAAGCCGTCGCGAAGAAACGTCTACGAGTAGATGCAAGTGAAAGCAATGAGCCCGATTCTCAGCAAAACTGTGAGCCTTACCTGCGTGCAGCCGTACTTATTCACTTGCGGGATGACGACTACCATCTATCGCTTCAGTACATTAACGGTATCGGTGGCAAGGATGGAGTGAATCAAGTTTTACAGTTCATTAAAAACTACCTCCAAATGCGACGGTCCACGCCAACAAAGACTTGAGACGGACGCCCGTAGATAAGGCGAAAAGAAATTAATTTCAAGTCTCATTGAATTGTTAAAATAAAGAAAACAATATTCAAATAATTACACGTTGATGTAAGTTTCCTTATATTTCTATTCCCGGTCGTTTGTAGCTTGATGCAAACAGTGTATGTAATATTATTTGAATATTACATAGATTTCGGTTACATTATTTCGCTTCACTGTTTCTAGTGTCGGTGGTCGTGCAACCAGCTGGGCGCCCTACCATTGCCACTTCCACGTGCTGTACTCGCTTTTACTCAACGCGCATGCAATGAATACATTTAATGTTTCCTACCCTTCGCAAGTCGGTTCGAACGCAGGCAGAGGTTCCTCTTTCCAATTCATTCCGCTTTGCTATGTATTAAAAATATTTAACAAAACTCCAGCGTGCCCCTCCGGCCACTGTCATCTTGAACACGCGGCCACCCCTCACACACACCCACACACAACGCATTTTTAGACGCACGATCGTGGACAAGCCGCAGTATATAACAGAGAAATTTTTAATTTCCAATTCTTTACAATCTCTAACCGCACTGGGTCCAGGGGATGGAGGATTCCAAAGACGGTGACGGAACAGCACACGGCGGAAATGAATGCAAAAATGGCGAGCAAAATAAGAGTGGAGGGAAACAAATATGAATAACAATCCAAAGGGGAAACACGCACATCTCGCACATGCCGCCGCATCTGCTGTCCTCTAGGTCGTAGTTGCTATGCCGCAGAGGATCACACAATTGATCCTCACCGTACGCGTTGGAGGCTCTAATAAATACAATAAAAAGTATCGATCGCTTGATGAGTAGAGTGTTGCGCTACAAAACAAATATTCACAATTTTTGCGGCATCCACGGGGGGCGCTTTTGCGGCGTGATCCGCAAGGGTCCGCGGCTGCAGACCCCGTTCGGGTGCACACTGTCAAACCTGGCGCGCATCTCTACTAACTGCGGCTAGCAAACAAATGCGCCAGGCCCGTTTCCTGGTTGCTTTCGATGAGGTTAAATGCGTTCGCCGTCCGATGGTTGACGCCGGCACCCGCCGACGGTGGTGCCATGATCGGCGGAAGGTTCAATATTTTGACCTCCTTCCGACCGTGCTGCCCGATGTTGCGCCCGATGATGTGCGAGGTAATCTTTTTGAACAGATCCTTCTTGGCTTTGTCTATTTTGTTGCCCTTGGTGCTGCCGAGCGAAATCTTTTCGTCCAACTTTTGTATGTCGGCCGGACTGTGGTTCGGGATCTGGTGCAGCACCTCGAGAATGTTGGGAAACTTTGGTCGCAATATTTCGTACGCCTGAACACCGAGCGTGATGAGGGACGTCTGTTGCGGTACGTAGAGAGACATAAATGAACCGCCAGGCCAAAAAGAAAACAATCTTGCCACCATTACCTGATTCGATTCGTGCTGTCCGTGCAGCTGGAGAGCCTTCAGCACCGCTATGACAATATTCGAGGCCAGGGCTTCCGTTATGAGATGCTCCGACACCAGAAACCGGATTATGGGACCACTGAGCAACGTTGCTTTCAGACTGGAAATGCTGTCATTCCACGAGAGCACACTGAAAGTGGACAAAAACCCAATTTAGCACTCGTCTGCAACGCCCCATTGCCCGGCCATTTCTGATCACCTTAAAACCGTCATCACAATCGGATTGGAGGTGTACTGGTTGCGCAGTAGCTTGCTACCCAAATCGCTGATGACCTCGGACGTCATGGCCGACTGGGCAGCGCGTGTGAGCGCTTGCGGAGGTCCATCCATGCTCTGGTCATCCTGATCCATGCTGCTGGGCGCATCGCTGGAAGCGTTGGCCGTGGGATCGATCGAACTGCCGACCAGGGCCACCTTCAGCACGTCGATGTACTCTCGCGTAAGGGTGCGATTGAGCATGTCTTCCAGCACCTCTTGCGTGTCGCTTACGTCCTCACCGAGCTCGCCGGATTCGTAGAGCGAAGTGATGTAATGCCAGCGAGCAGTCAGTCTTGTCAACACTGGATCGTGAAACGGGGAAACAAGTAAGTAGAGAACGCAAGCGAACGCGATCGGACTACTTACCGAAGGGAGTTAGATGGGCCAGTATTGGCAGCAGAACCGTTTCGTGGAACACCGGTGGGCAGGTGTAGATGAAGGGTTTCAAAAACACGCGCACGATCGTGCGTAGCCGAAAATCGGGCACGTACTCGAGGCTGGCAAACACCGTGCCAACGATCGCATCGGCAAGCCCGGGCAGTGCGTACAGATCACGACCCAACGACGGACCGGCCGAACCCATCATGTGGTAGCAGTGTTCGAAGACGTTCGACAGGAACATCTGCATGCGCGCGAATGAGGTCCGCGGCATCCTTAGCGAAGGATCGAGCGGATCAAGCAGAACGGGCGACACACCGAGGAGTTGCTTTTTTTCGTGCTCCTGCATCCCGTTGGCGTTGCGGAACGATTCCGAGAATGCGTGCAGTGCGTCCGGTTTCCAGAGTTCGTTCAGTACGCGCATTAACGAAAAAATGTGAGGCAACAGTGGCACTACATGGGAGGTGGCCGGATTGCGACAGATAGGGTTACCCGACTCCGTCATCCCCACGACGAAGCCGCCCCGGGCGCAACGGTCCGGGTCGTCGGGCCAAGAGCATCGCTTGATGACGCCGAGCACAAGGTTCAGCGCGTACACCAGTTGACTCCGGTTCGCGTTGCATGGATCGTCGGCGGACGGGGTGGTACCGGGCTCGATCGACGGTTTGTTCAAACCGACGTACTCGATGAACGTGTGCGCATTCTTCACGACCGGGGCCAACACGGCTCCCCACAGGGACATTCCATCGCGAATCACCTCTCCCACGAATCCGTTCTGGCGCTCAAAGTCACAAAAGTGGTTCGAGATCAGCAGCAGCGCCTCCATCAGCGTGATTTGCTCCACCTTGCTGAGCTGGTCCGGCTGGCGGATAAGATTCTGGACGCTGGTGTTGATCTGCTCGAATATGGGTAGCAACAGCAACGGGTACTTGTGGGCAATCTTAACCATCAGTGAGGCCGCGTGTCGACGGAGGTTTTTCACCGCACCCGACCGAGTGTGCCGCATCTCGCCCGGTGCCTGGAACGTGAGGGCGGCAAATATTTTCTCCAGCACGCGGGGCAGCAACTGAACGCCGGTCATTGCCACACAGTTTGCCGACGTAATCTGGCACGAGGACATGCTGAGGAACACGAACAGTGAGGAAATGCAGGACAGCAGCACCGAGAGGACGAGCGGATCGTTCGACTCCACCTTCAGACATTCCTCCAGAAGCCGTAGCCCGCTAGCAACGGACGGCCGCTCGGTAACCATCAGAATGCGCGACAGTACGCCATCCAGCACATTGGTTAGGGCGTCCCACTCGAGGTATACGGGGTCGGTCACACTGCACGACGTGTTCCGTTCGCTGGTGGCCGTCTTTTGCAATCGCGCCGTCAACCAGTGTTCGCAGTAGGAGAACGTGACGAGCGGCGAGATGAGTGTTGCTTGGCGAAATATCTCCAGAAAATCTGTCCGACAGCGGAAGAAAAACACGAGCCACTCCTCTTCGCCATCGTAGTCCAGACTGGCAAACGTTTGCGGGTGCATGGTGATCTCCGTCGGCCGTGACAACGGATAGCTCACCTTGACGATCTTCGGACCGATCACTTCGATCACCTTTGGAATGTAGTCGAGCACTAGGTGCTCCTTCGAGATTTGTTCGTGCTTCAGCAGACTGGTCCAGATGAGGGCGGCAGGGTGGACCAGACTGTAGCTTGAATGGCGCGTGAAAATCAGCACCGTACCGAGAAAGGTCGCGAGGCACTGGGGACGAATCGGTTGGCAGTCTTCCTTGCCCCACAGTGTGGTCAGCTGGGCAGCCAGACCGCCCAGCACTTGCACCAGTTTCTTGAGAAACAGGTAGTAGGACTCCGTTCCCAGGCGCTCGTTCTGGGTCGCCGCCTGATAGTAGTGTCCCACTGGTGCATCTTCCAGCAGCAACAGTAACGGTTTGCGATCTTTTAGCTGACCGCGACGATTCGCAATCTGACCGAGGCAATCGGCAGCCGGCTGCTGAAATTCCACGTCGGTCAAGAGGATGCACAAAATCTGCAGCAACCTCCCGTTGGCCGCCATAATATGGTTGATGGACACCCACTCGACGAAGCCGGTCAGTGTTTGCAGTACCACCTGCACCACCCGGCTGTGTCCCAGTGCTTTGTGCTTGTCACCCACCGTGGTAGCGGACCGAAACTCGCCAACGTGCAGCTCAATCAGACGCAAGAAGAAGTCGAATATCTCCGACATGTTGACCGTCAGCGCCTGGTAAATGTCCTTCCGCCGCTGGTTCGATTCAATCGTCTGCAGCAGGGCCACGTCTTCAACCAGCCGCAGAAACACCAGCAGCACCAGCTCGGTTTGGGCCACCCCCTTCGAGCAAGCATCGCTCAACTCCACCAGCAGCGTGGTCCATTGCTGGGGCCACTCACGTTTGATCATTTCCACGATGATCCGCGACACACCGTCCTTGATGTGGGACAGGTTGAGGTCTTGCGCATCACCAACGCCGACATTCAACAGTTTCATGGCGTTTTCCTTGATGAAGATCTTCTCCTGCTGCGAAATGCTGTTCCAGTTGAACTTAATCGTATGCTCCATCAGTTGCAGCCCAAAATGTCGGACAATCGCGGGATAGTTTCCGGTCACTAAGCAGAGGCCCGCCTGTGCACACAGAGGAGAAACGTCCTTAAATCTGCGAAGCAAAAAAACCCGTAAAGCCACTGTTTGCTCGCTGTGCCTGTTCAGCCTCATACCGTTCACAGGCAACGTATGCGTCCATCCGGGCCTGCTGTGTTGCTTCCGGATCCATGGTGATCCGGACCGCTCGGGCTAGCTCGTTGGCCAGCCCGGCTACCTCGTTAGCATGCTCCATGCTTTCGGGTGGGGTGACGGACGGGTATTCCGCCAAAACCACAAACTGCCGAAGACGAATGCACTAGGAGCGCCGGATGCTGGGTGCTACGCCGTCCGGAATGCACACACTCTAACACACGAGTAGGAAACAGAAGTGCATGTACAATTAGCGACAGGCAAGGCACACTGATGCAATGCACAGGCATCTTGAGTAACAACTAGCTTGCTGCGATCCGAATTTATAGACACGTTTTATTGATAATGGCACCCGTAATAGAATATCGGAACACCTGCGCGAGTGAGCATTACGAACAAAATGTGGCTTCTATCGTTTGCCCACGGTGTGCCAGCCAGCCGTGGAAGATACGACCACATCGTGAGCTAAACACGATGCTCCCGTAACTGCGAAAACTTACCACTGACTTGTCCTCGCGTACCGCTTTTACTGCTAGCAGTCTACCATTTCCTAGGGCGGGGATAGGAAGTTGGCTGCTCCTTCAAAAGTCTCGAGCCGGCTCGCTTCTTGCTGGATTTAGCCTGCCAGGACGACAAAACTTGTAAACGCGGTCTCTGGCCAAAGAGTCTTCTTTTTCTTCTAACCTCCGCGAGCGCCAGACACCTTGTAAAAAACACCACTCGCGGCTCGCCTGAGTGACATCTGCCAACAGCCGCGCGAAACGCGCATCTCAAAACTGACGTTCGAGCTGAATGGGTCGTCTTGGCGCAAAATTCACATAATTATCGATAGCGCCAAGATTTTCCACAAGGAATCAGTAAAAATCGGGATCGAGAAAGGCTTAGAGGCTCGAGAAAGGCTTAGTGTGGCTAGTTCTCATTTTAGACGAACCAGCACACGTTCGAGCAATTCGAGCAGATACAACCGCAGAATTTGACAGGTGTTGAAGAACCGGCATCGCGCCCAAATTTGCCAATCCAGGTTTTTGTTTGTTTCCTTTCATGCCGAACATCGCTCCGGCTCCGGCTGCACGGTTAATTCTGTAACGATGGACACGAAAGGATCACCTCCGACGCACACGATTACTTTCCCCGAGCAAATAGTCACATTTGAGTTGTCTACTTACGAGTGGTCCCAAAATCTGGTGTGCGTTGCCCTTGTCGACAAACTAGTTCTGGGAAGCGTCCGGTTTGCGGTAGGAAAATATGTATGCGGATCGTTGAAAGCGCTTTCTCTTACACAAGTGTGTTGTTCTCATCGCAGGAAGAGAATGAAAACAAATGCTTCGAGTGGAACCAGCTGAAGGAAATTCATCATAAAAGCCGTCCCCACTGCGTAGCGTTGGCGCCGGAAACATCGCTCGCCGTGATACCGAAGATGGTGGTGATAGCCAGCGGTGGGTCAGACTTTAAAGTTCGCATCTTCAGCAGCGATCTCGACGAACAGGACACCGTGCAGGTGCTGGTGGGACACCGTGCCTACATCAACCACGTCAGCTGGGACCCGGATGGCGAGTTTTTGGCATCGTGCAGTGACGACAACACGTGCGTCCTCTGGAAGTGCAAGGAAGCGTACGAACAGGGGCCAAGTTTTTTCTTTGGTTCCTCGGTGCTCACGGCAAAGTGGCACCCGGAAGAACCGGGACACCTGCTGGTAGCGGAAAAGTCAGGTGTCATACATTTATACAAAGTGCATCTGAAAACAGCCATGCTGTCGATCGAAACAGATACCAACCCGCTCAGCTACGCGGATTGGAGTTTGAACAACTCCGCGTCCGTTACGGCCATGGCGCGTGGAAATATTTTTCTCTGGGATCTCAAAAACTCCAGCTGGCCCACCGAGAACAAGCCGCTGCACGACGAGTGCGGATATGTGGTAAAGTTTTCGCCTCACACCGAAACAATCATCGCCACGATCGGCAGGCCGAAGGCGACGCTAAAAGTAATGCACGTGAAAAATAAGCTTCCTCAAATCGAAGCGAAGCTCCTGCTCTACGGTGGTCTCTGTTGGCACTACCAATTACCGTACGTTGTAGCTGCTTCGGATAGAAAGTTGTGTTTCTGGAAGGTTTCGATTTGAAAATAAAATGCCCGAAACGAATGCAAATTTTCGGTTCATTTCATGCAGCATTGCCTGAATCAAAGATTCAAAGCAACCCTAGCTTTTGAAGGCAAACGTCAAAAAATGTCAACAAAAGAACGGGCGTGCGAAGTTCCTTAGTTCCGTAACAAGATAAACGTTTCGATTTGGGATTCCTCGTATCGTATTGTATACGGCTTAAGAACGGAACTATTACTATAATGCTTCGTTGGCGTGCGCTTCCAGTGGGTATGTAACTGGCAGGCCCAAAAAAGACATCGGCGACAATTACATTACGTCATTACAGGGTTTAGCCGGTGGATGTCCACCATTCCGGCGGTGTCGGAGCAACGTGCTGCAGTGGTTGGCCAACGTAAGACTAGTAACAATAGAAGTGTAACGAAACTTCAGCTTAATAAGAACAATTCCTGCAGCATCCGAGCCATTGCAGCATCCGGATTACTTTGGAGTTCATAAACTTTTCACTGTCGAGGATCTGTTCAAAGCCCGAGTCCACCTCGGACACAAGGAGGGAACGTTGAACGAGAACATGAAAGGATATCTGTTCGGCTGTCGTCTCGGACACTGTGTGATCGATTTGGACAAAACGGCCGACCATTTGAGGGCTGCACTAAACATCGCGGCCCACATTGCGTACCGTGACGGTATCATTTTGTTTTTCAACCGAAATGCACTTAACTCTCACCTAGTCGAGCGAACCGCCAAAGAGTGTGGTGAGTTCGCGCACACGCGGTACTGGCGCGGCGGAGTGTTCACCAACGCCAACGTGCAGTTCGGGGCCGTCACCCGTTTGCCGGACCTGTGCATTTTTCTCAACACCATGAACAACGTACTGGACATGCACACGGCCGTACGTGATGCTGCGAAAATGAACATCCCTACCATCGGCATCGTAGATACAAACTGCAATCCCAATTTGATCACTTATCCCGTGCCAGGCAACGACGACACGCCCGTAGCCATCGAGCTGTACTGCAGTTTATTCAAAAAGGCCATTCTGATGGGAAAGGAAAAGCGAAAAGAGCACCTCGTGGTGGCCTAGGGAGCAGGAACTGGTTTACGCAGTGAAAAAAATAATTTACGTAACTATGATGGCTTATCGATCGATCGGCTTGTTTTATTTCTCACCCACAACCGGCTGGACATTTACACAGCCTTCCCATTCGAGCGTTTCAAAGTGCACCTCTCCAGAGTGTTCGCTAACGTAGCCGACGACGCACAGCTTGTTAACCACGACTGCCAGGCGACACATCCTTGTGAGGTTTTTCACGTCCAACGTTCGTCGACCATCTTTCAAAACGTGCACCATGTGCGACGCATGAAAATAAAGTGGATCGCCTGGATAAAGTAAGAAATCACAGCCAAACGCGTCTCCAGTCGTTATGAATCCTCCCTCGTTCCATAGGGCTTGAAAGACCCGATATTTGGCGTTTTCTTCTGCGGTCAGCACGAACGCTACAACCGACATTTCTGCGAAAGGGACACAAACTTTGGTTAGTCAATAGTATCAGCGAAGCGGAAAGATTGATGTACCTGCGTCAAATGGATGTTTCGTAGGAAGCTGTACCATGGAATCGAACTTTCCTCGCTTTATTTTTTCCCGTTCCTCGTCTAGCAGCTTCTCTGGAGTGATATCAATATCTATACGAAACACCCAACATATGAGAGGCCGAAACATTGATCATAATTTAAAGAAAGGTCGATTACCTTGCAGATTATGTCCTAACTTGAGCAACTTCTGCTTCTTGCCTTCCATAACTTTTGGCAAATGCTTACGGAACGTGTCTAAACGCTCATTCATAGCTGGTTGTCGCAATTCTTCATTTTGTACTGTGATCATACTATTATACAATTCTTTTTGCTGGCCACTTGGAGCAGTCAGCAAGGCAGAGGTTTTGTCAATTAAACACACCACATTTTTATCCAATAGCAATTTCATTTCGTACACCGACAACACCGCTGGCAAGCCTTGGTGGTGGATGTTCCTAGGATGGGACACCGGTACTCCGATGAGGTTTCCCACGATGCGGTAATTACAACGAAGCGACAAATAGTCTGAAAAAATATATGAAAGGAATCTTTGAACAAGAATGTTTACCCTTTCGGTTTCATGTACTCACCATCTGCATCGTATACCAAACCCCGGCCGTGTGTAAAACTTATCAAAATTTTGTGCATTACAATGAAGTCCGTGCATTCGTTGTAGAGGATTGTTTAGTGCACCCAAATCGGAAATTATCCTCCCATTAGCAAAACGTGCAACGTAATGGTTATTAAGAAAACGAGTTAAATGGAAGCGGAATAGGGAATAGAAGGGATAAAATGATCCGCGTTGCGCAGCTAAAAACGATGTAAACAAAGAAACGGACACCATTTCGTTCAATTGAACGAACTTTGATACTGACAGCATTTGAGTTTCCGTGTTTTGATTTGGAGCTGTCAAAAGTCGACGAAAGAAACTTTTGTTTCGCAAACAATCGCAAAGCGAACAGCTTAAGTTTTCCTCTTTAATAAACTGTAGGAGCAAAAATGGAAACATTAGCGCTCCTTAAGCGAGCATTTGCTTTCGATAACGAGTAAGTGTGAGTAAAGTAATAAAAAAAAAAATATAATAGGCCATTTTTTTCCCAGAATCCCAAAAATATGTCGTTTGTGCATGTCGACGGATGGAGAAATGGAGCCTTTAGCGTACGACGAATCGGGCGATTATCTTTTACAGAAAATCTTTGAATGTACAAGCGTGCAGGTATTGTACTTTTACTAAGCATGCAACCTTCTCGATATCACGATAGAGATATGTCTCTTGCACATTGTCAGGTTACGCCGCTAGCAGGATTCCCATCGAATTTGTGTACGATCTGCGAATCGCGTCTGGATGATCTGTACTTGTTTCGCTGGCAATGCATTAAAAACGATGAGTTGATCAACCGTTTGTCTGAAGAACTGAACAAATCCTCCATACCTCGAGAGAACCAAAATGATGCTACGCAGCGAACGAGTGATTCCGAAGCGGTGACAGGGAAAAATGAGGACGTCAATCCCACCACGAATGAAACAACCGATGGAGACGATTTGGACGACAGCTCGGATTATGAGTTGTTAGAGGTAAAATTAGAAGACGAAGACGAAGACCACGAAGATGGCCAGTCATATATCGTGGTACTAGAGCAGCGGTCACCGTCACCGGATGAAGAACGCGATCTTCAACAACATACCATCGTAACGGATTCATTAGAGCCACCAAAGAGCAGACCGAAAGTAAATACCAGCGTCCACAGTGTCGTTCATGACCGACTGTGTCCTTACTGTCCGGCCACGTTCAGGACGGCATCCAGGCTCATGTTTCACATAAATACGCACACTGGTAAAAAGCCTTACGTGTGTAAAGTGTGCAACAAAGCTTTCCATTCGGCAAACAACCGGAAGGTGCATATGAAGCTTCACGACAAGGACCAACACCACCAGTGCGCACACTGTCCGGCCAGGTTCGCTCAGTTCCATCAGCTTGAGGTGCATATCCGTACCCACACTGGGGAAAGACCTTTTGTGTGCCCGGTTTGCGAAAAGTCGTTCCATTCAGTCAAGAACAAGAACAAACATATGAAAGTTCATAACAAGGACCAATATTACCAGTGTCCCGTGTCCCACTGTCCTGCGAATTTCGCGCGCTCATCGCAGTTACAAACTCACATTAATACTCATACCGGTGCGAAGCCCTATATGTGTAAAGTTTGTGACAAAAGATTCCATTCGTCGCATAACCTAAGAGTTCACAGGAAAATTCACAACAGAAACCAGCAGCATCATCCACTCCAGCAGTGAGTGAAACCCACAACGGTATGCTTAAACAATTAAAGTTGTTGGGAACGGGACTGTTCAACAGCACTTAGACCAACGCATGGCATCTGGTAAAGGGTTAAAAAAGGCATCGCTAAAGATAACCTACGAATGTCGGTTTGAAAGAATCCGAAAAATCCATCATTACGTCGATACGCGTTTTACGACGATTAGCGAAGGATAGGAGTAAGGGAATGGCGTTAACCAGCATAGGCATTTGATCGAGTATAAGCGATAGGCGTAATGCACTTGCTTGATGCTACCGTATGTGTTCTAGGGGATCGATATGGTTCCATGCGTGGGATCAAAATAGAACGCAGCCTAATCCGTATTAGATCAACCCTTTACCAAGAGATCCATACCAACGGGGTTCCAGATGCGATTAGAACATAAGAACGAGAATTCGCGAGAATTTCGCTCTTTCGCTCTCCTTAGCAGGGGACGATTAATTTGGTATATAAGGCATGAAATTTTATTAATAAACCGTCATTCACGACTATTCAGTTTGAGAGATCAAACCGAGCGTTCTTTTACTCGCGTTCCCACGGAGACCGGCAATTGCTCAGCGCATGACCCACTCTGCTGCTGAACAAGAATTTCAGGAATTGAACGGTTTTGAAACCTCAGGTAAGCAACCTCGCGCGCAAGCCCCGCTCCGATACCTATTGAAACGACAAGTTTCGAATAAACGCCTGAGCGGAAGTAAGTGACCGCGTTTGCGCGTGAAACGCTAACGATCTGCATACCTTCGTACGCACGGGGATCGCCCCAAACTTTACAATAGTATGTCGTTATCGTGAAACTAAAACCGCTTTAACCACTAAAACTAAACCAGCTTATTCAACTATAATCACATTGTGTACTTTATTTGCCAGCGTGGCAAATTTTTAGCAACACCAAATCCTTCACTTTGGCGTAATCAAAGTAGCGCGGAAAATCCATGCACACGTTTATAAGCTTCCAACGGTTAACGCCGAAGCGGTTGTTACGCTTTTCGAAGTAACGCAAAAAGTAGTCGTAACACGGAGCGACCGATTCCATGTCCTCCAGTGTGAACACATACCGCTTTTCGAGCGCGATATAAATTGCCTTTAGCTTCGGGAGCTCGAGCAGTAAACTCACAATTGTTCGCACAAACGCTTCGGTTATTTCGTCATCGTAGATAACTGGTAAAGAAAGGGAAAATTAAAACAAATATCCAGTCGAGTGCTAGGAAGTTACGCTTACCATCGGCCGCTATGACGTAGTTGATCGTCTGCAGTTGATTCTTGAATTCTCGCGTAAAATCCTGATAACTCGTTTTGAAGTTAAGTTCCTCAACATTCACCCGGCAGTGTGGGTTGGATAGGTAGGCATTCCTTTCAATGTTGCTTCTGATCAGATCCAGCAGACCTCCAATGTCGATGTCTTGCAAAAAGAAATCATTTATCAAGCGCTTCTTCGATGGCAACAAGATTCAATTCCTACCAGTGCAGATAACTTGCCGTGCGTACATACTGGCCACGATGCTCGTCAAACCGACGCCGGAGCCCAGTTCAAGAATGTGACTATTTTTAAACTTTCGCTCATTATGTAAAATATAGTCTGCCAACAGCAACGCTCCACGCCAGATTTGCAATCCCACCAGGTCCAGACGGGTCGATTTACGATGCTCTAAATATGAAGAAACGGTCCAAATTGTCATCCGTTCCGCCTGGAGCTATTTATACACGTATCGTAACAATTAAACAATTGACTCACCAATTTCGATAGTGCCCTTTCGGAGACGTTTGACCAGAACATCACCGTCCTTGTCAACCTCAAGCTCAAGCGGGGTGTTGTTCGGCACTTTAGTAGTAGAACCGGAACAACAATCGTTCCACTCAGCATCGTCATCGTCACCAGACTCGGAAACGCTTTCGGAATCAGAATCGCTCCCATCGGCACTTTCTTCTCCACCATTTTCGTCGTTGTCGTGTTGGGCGGGTGGCGGTGATGCTGCTGCTATCCCATTGCTTTTCGGGGTAGATTTATGTGCCTGTAATCCATTCGCTTCAGCAACAGTCGACGGATGATGACTTTGGCCAGGGTAAACGAAGGTAAATTTAGACACAGCATCTGAAGAACGAGCCGTTGGCCAGCGCGAATTTTTGGGGTAAGAAAGAACGTATGAATGAGTATCTAACACATATTTCCGTACTCCAAGCACACAGGGAGGATCACAGTTGTGTTAAGCACCGGAAAGCATCGAAATTGGCGAGCGCGTTAAAAACAAACAAGTATACTCACTGCCATTACCAGAATCTGTACTGCAAAATTCCGCTTCAGCGTAAAGCTCGGAGGTCACTTCGAGAGACATTATTCTTAACGTTCGTGCAGCGTCCTTCAGATGCGGGTTGATTGAACTTTGCTAACAAATGTGATGCGCCAATTACGCCGACACCATCTACAATAATAAATGGGCACAATAGCACATAGAGGAACGGCTTAGAGAAAAAAGACCAACCTGTGCAGCGCTCATTCAAGCTGGTCGGATGACAATATTCGACTAGGACAGAAGGACAGAACAGGCTAAGCTGGTTGTCTAGTGACACGAACATTATCATCAGAACTAGCACACCAACATGTGGCCAAAACAAAAGCGCGCGCGAGTATAAATAATTCGCCACATCTCGTGTCGCGTATTGTACCAGCTGTTTCGGGCGGTCAAAAGAAGGTATGTGTCTTTTTCTACAGGTCCATCTCGGTGGTCACGGTGGCCGTAAACTTCCAACGGTCGAAAAAAAGGCACACCAACACAATGCTCCTGAAAGTGAAAACTGCACGTGATTTGGAACATTATTTTCGGATCAGGCGACTCGCCAAAAGGAGACCGGCGGCTCGAGGTATTATTAAGCTGGATCTGTTTCAGACGTAAAACCTGGTGAATGGCATTCTTGGCGAAACGTTCCAGCTCACGGGGTAAGCAATCAAGACGGTAGACGGTTCGAATCGAAGGTCTAGGGCAAAAGCCAATCCGGTAGCGTTTACGTCTCGTCGGTCAGTCGTAAACCCCCGGGCGGGAATTAAAAATAGAACCCTTCTCTCTGAACTTGCGATGGAATGCAAATACGCCGCGTTTACTCACCTTCGTTGCTTTCTGCGCGTGGTGTCTGGGAAGGATGTAAACAAAACACTGGTGGTGGCCAATCATCTGTTTCGTGACGTCATCAACAAAGTAATAGCAAAGAATTGCTCAATCATACCTCCTACATTTACCTCGGTCCTAAAGCGGGGAGCTGGGAGTTTGTAGAAAGATTGGTTAACTAAAATCTGCTACTAATCAGCTACTAATAAAAAATGCAGGAATTTGCGGTGCCAAAAGGTACGCATTTGATAGCCCCCTTAACGTCACATTTGACGTTTGCTCGTTCCTTCGAGAGCACACTACTTTCGCGCTACAACAAACCACTGTAAACATTGAACCTATTAACAGCTATCGATGTACGAAAGCAATGGAAGACGACGAAGAAACACTTTGCCGGTACGGAACACAACTTCCCGCGTACGAGGAAGGTAAATATGGTGACCGCGCCAACCGGCCAACCTTCCGGCTGATCGTGTTTGTCCGTTTTTTATCGCAGATGCCGTACCTTCGAAGAAACCGATCATGGTGGAAGATCAGATTGTGCTCGACAGCAATGGCAAGCGTCGGTTTCATGGGGCGTTCACCGGCGGGTTTTCAGCCGGCTACTGGAACACGGTCGGTTCCGAGGAGGGCTGGAAACCGTCGGAGTTTAAGAGCTCGCGAAACGAGAAAGCGTCTTCCCAACGGCAGCAGCAGCCGATGGACTTTATGGACGAGGAAGATCTGGGCGAATTCGGTATCGCTCCGCAGCGTGTCCAAACAAAGGACGATTTTGCACACGCCAGTGGTCACAGTGCGTCCAGTAAGGCACACAAACGCCGGCTTGACCTAAGCTTCCCCAGCGGCCCAATACCGGGTCAACCGGTGCTGCGGGCACTGCTTGAGCCGGCCAAAGAGAAAACGGCGGTGCGGATGTTGAAAAACATGGGCTGGCGCGAAGGGCAGGGTGTCGGCGAGCGGCAGACGAGGACGGAAAAGAAACGTGCCAACGAGCGCACCACAAAGGAGCAGTACGTGATGAAAGTGTACGGATGTGAAATACCGGGCCGTACAACGGAAGCTGGCGGTGCCCACACCGAATCGGGCTCGGACAGCGATTGCTCCGACTACGAGGTGACATTTGCACCGGATGACTTCGATCCGCTAGTTGCGTCTATGAAGGATAATACCTTCGGCCTCGGCTATAGTGGGCTGGATCGTGGGGGAACGGCGAAAGGCTTCAATCTATTCGACACGCTCGAGGTGGTGGACAAAAACAACAAGAAGCTGTCGATCCGCGGCCAAGCCTTTGGCATTGGGGCGCTAGAGGATGACGATGATCTCGATGTGTACGCTCGGGACGACATGTCACGGTACGATTTCTCGCTCGAAGATCGGCACGCTAAAGCGGGCGTTAAGGCACTAAAATCGGGCCGCGAAGCCAACGCACTGGAAGGATTCTGTTCTGCGAGCAACGGCCAAAGGAAGGCGACAAAGAAGGTGTTCCGATCGACGATGCCGGATTCATTTAAACCGCGACACTGGGAAGAACGACGAAGTCGTTTCGAGCCATTGGACGAGGGTAAGGCTTTGAAGATTCGCCAAGAAAACGCGTACAAGATTCGGGGCTTGGGAAGGCACGATCTCGATCCAAAGGCGCGGGCCGAAATCCTCGGCGAGCAAACTATTGTAGCTCGGACGGTGCCTGACGCACCCGCTAGCAGCAGCGAACCGCCTGGAACAACGGTTACGGGTGCAACTGGGAGTGATAAACAAACAGCTTCCGAGACGGAGCCCAGCAGCCATCTGATTCCTTCGGGTTTGGTGAAGGAAGCCAAGGTTTTGGAGCAACAGTACGTCGGTTCGACGAAGGCCGGCTTTAAACCGTTCATTGCCTATCCGGACAAGCAGGACCGCTACGAGCAATTCCTGGCCTTTCAGCCATCGGAGCGCTATCTGACACGCGAGCAGTACCTAGAATCACTGCAACCGCTAAACCTCTCGTCCTGGGATCGTGAACGTGAGCGGAAAGAGTTTATGCAAGCCGAACGAATGTATCGTCCGCTGGACGGACTGATGTCCGATCGTTTTGTGACTGCATCGACGCTAATTGCGGAGAACACCATCACCCTCGATGCCCCCGGAGAACCGCGGCAAATCAAAATGCAGCGAACGCAAACGATGTGGAAACCGCACAAGGATCTTTGTAAGCGATTCAACGTGCCCGAACCGTTCGGTGGCCTGATGGCGGACGACGGGAACACGGAAGAGAAGCGACGCAAGGAGAAGGCAAAATTTTCGGTGTTCGACTACCTCGAGGCGCCGGCTACGAACAGGCGTGATTTTGTGACCCCAGTCGTAATACCAAGAGCCGCGGCTGCGGCCACCCCAGTAGATCGAAAACCGGGCATCCCTCCGGCACCGGCTGGGCAACGAATTTCGTCGAAGGAATTCTTTACGAACGATTTTCCTCCAACCGACGGTAGCAGCCCATCAGCACCCGCATCCAATGCCGTGGCACCGAAACGGGTGGACCAGAAAAAGCCGCGGACCGCTCTGGAAGAGCAGGTGCTGCAGGCGACAAACAAGAAACCGGAAGAGAAGCGTGATCTGTTCCGATCGATTTTCTGTAGCACTAGCGACGAGGAGAGCGAAACCGATGCATCGTCGTCGGCCGCCCCAAAGGGGGGTCAGCCGGTTGAGCTGACGGACGAGCAGAAGCTAAAGCTGGTCGACAGTTTCGTGGCCATTAAACCGGCGAGTGAGGTCAACATTTTACGCAACAATTCTCCACCGCGGGGCATTTTTAAGAGTTTGTTCGAATTCCGTAAACCATCCGGACCGCCGGCTGGAGAAGAAGGCAGGCATACGGAAGACAGTGAGTCCAGTAGCGGTAGTGGTTCATCGAGTGCCACTGAATCGGTGCCGGGTGAGGAGGACGAAGGCCAGCAGTACTACGGCCCCAAACTGCCAACGGCGACCGGTTCGGGGCCTGGCAAAGCAAATCCCGTGCCGGTTGCGGAGAGCGCGAAAGACGAAGACGTGTGGATTGAAAAGAAAAAGAAAAAACACAAAGACCACAAAGACCGCGGCCACCACCGGCGAAGCAAATCGAAGAGCAGCAAACACAAACGGGAGAAAAAGAAGCACAGCAAAAAACATAAAAACACTAAACGCTAGCAACACACTATTGGTTCACTGAAATAAATCAAAGCCTGAGTACATGTATAATATACATATAACTAATGTGTTTATTATATATTTGAATTCAGTTTCTCTCTTGCCGCAGTTGCCGAGCGGCGCGGAAGTGTACAAAGAATTTCCTGTGGGCGACGCCACACTTCTTAAGTTCTTTTTGATTGCGTGATTAAATTGCAAGTAACTAAATGAAACGAAAATAAAGGAAAGCGTACCATAATAAAGGGAACGTAATGCGAAAAAAGAAGTCAATACAGTTAAAACAGAAATACAACCGAAGAACACTAGATCGTTCGATCCTACACCCTGACGCGCGGCGCTCTCCCCAAACGTCAACAAAGGAGGCGGTTGCGGTGCCGTCACCGCAGGGTGTTTCCAAATGATAAAACCCCAAACGAATGGTGGTTGTTGTCGGGCCGTTAACGAAGGCGAACGATTAAGAATTTGAAATCCGACCCAACCTCTAACCGATAATGTATGCCGGTTGTTTAGTTTTGCTTTTAGTTGTTGCATATCCGTACGTGAGACGAATGGCAGTGAGAGTGCATGAACACTTTCTTCTTCACTTTTCTACTACTACTGCGCTGCCCTGTAATCTGCGGATCGTCGGGATTACCGTAAGTGCACGCTACAGTGTGTTAAACAGTAAGTTAACAGCTAAAATGGGGACAACACTCGCTGGTCACACACACTCACACAAACAGGCTACAGGACCGTTGCGGGATGTCTCTCATATGCCGGTCCATGCAATTTGAACTTCTTTCTACTACTTGTCTGCTAATCAGACTTGATCGGGCCTTGTTGGGGTGTGCATTGGTGGGTAGCGTTTCCCTGTGCAATTCTGCCTGCCGTGTGGGGTACAAATGCTTCGCCGGGGACGTTCCAAATCTACTCTCTTGATATACTCACCGCCTCGTATTGTTTACCAACGTTGCCAACCGATGGCCTTGTCGTGTTCCTCTCTATCTCTCTCTCTATCTCCCTTCTGGGCGGTAAGGTATTTTACGTATAAAAATATCCTATTACAAGATACAACTCTTTCGCGATTCCCTGTCTGAATGTGTGTCCTTCTTGTGATCATTTGGTATCGATGATACACACCGCCCGACATAAGCTCTCTGTCTGTCTCTCCGACTTACACGACACGCTGCAGGACACGCTATCGATTGGCCGGAAAATGCCAAAATCAGTTCGACGTACGCTTCCGCTGCTGCGACTGCTGGAGGATGCCTAGGGAAAGAGATTTTCTTCTAGTCATTATCGGGGACATGATCGATTTCAGGTGCAGTCCGCCGGCAGTGGTTGGTCTTTTGCATAACAATGAGAATGGTGATGCTGGCGGCGGCAGCGATGGTACTGCCGTGGCAGATGATGGTGAGGATGTTTTCTTGGCAGTCGAATGAGGGGCCCCTTTCGCGCTGCCCGAGCCCGAAGCTGGGGATGGTGTTTGTTTCGTGGCGTTGCTGGCTGCGCCTTTGGTTGTGGCAGCGTTAGCGGCGGCACTGGCACTACGGCGTCGGGGAGGCGATATGGCTGTGATGGTCATGAGCATGAGCATGAGCATGATGATGATGATGTCAATGGAAGTACCACGGAAGCAACGAACGCAAACGAGCGACACCAATGCGCGCACCGCATCATCGTGAAGCAACGGACACGTTTGATTAGAAACGGGGAAAAAAGAAGAAAAAAAGAGGCAAAGGAAAAAATAAAGTTAGTTCCAAGGAGTACAAAGTAACAAAAGTGCAAAACAGTACAAAAAGTGTTAACAAAAGTATGACCGTATCCACGCGAAATCCGAATTGGCTAGCGAGAAGGCTTGACGAGTGGAGTTGACCGCACATAAACAGATTGGCACTCACCTGTGGGGTCCGTGTTTTTGGCGGGCGTAATGGTGGGTTTTACCTTGCGCTGTTGCCCTTCGCCAGCGTTGGTGCTGGTGCCGGAGGTGCTGCCGTTGCTAGCTGTGCCGGCGCCGGTGCCGCTGCCTCCGACGCCATTGGTGCCGGAGGACGACGAACTTGCGCCCGCGCCAGACGTTCGTTCTCCGGTGCCACTTCTAGGTTCCGGCTTCAGATTCTCGGGCCTGTGCACCGCCACCGTGTTCCAGTACGTGGTCTGTTCGGCACGATGCTCCGAAACCGTACGCTGCAGCTCCGGGTTGGTGTGCAATATTTTCTACAAAAAAGACAGAGACCGAACGCTGGGGTTCACACAGAGGCCACCCGGCAGTGAAGTAGACATCACGCGCGCCACACATACCCTGAGCTTGCGAATGGTGCGCTGCATAACGTCGGCCGATACGAGCCCAAAGTCAAACATCGAGCTCATGTGGAGCACAAAGTTGCGGTACAGGTTGCGGGCCCACAGCTCGCGGCCCCGCAGATCGATAAACATTTCCAGCGCGATCGGAATCTGACAGTCGCCGACGTACCCGTACTTCATGACGTGCAGATTCCACATCTTCATCAGTTCCTTCTCGCCCTCGTTCACGTCGGTAAACTCGTCAATCATCTGCATCGTCTTGTGCTGCAGCCAGAGGGGATCACTTTCCGCCTCGGAATCGATGTCCAGCTCCTTCGGGTGCACCGGCAGACAGGTCATGGTGTGGTGGTACATCCTTCAAGCGTGGAAAGAGAAACCAACAGATAGGGTATGTTAGGTGGGGCACGTCATTCGGTTCCGTTTTCCCCAGTCCGCCGGCGGGCATACCTATTGTGTCCAGTAATGAACGGTCGCTGGCTGTCGTACTCGTTTTCCTCGCACTCGATAAACTCCGACAGGGACTGCTTCTGACGCCGTGGACGACAAACGAGCAGATTTGTGACCACTGTTCGGCGTGCCGGCACAAAACGGCGCGTGAACGCGGTCGTGGGAAAGAACAAATCCTGCGGGGCCCCGTTGTACGAGCCATCGTACTGTTCGTTTATCGTCACATCGATCTGGGCCCCCTGCGGAATCGCCACGTAGGTGAACATGAACCGCGCGTGGTTCAGCTTGAGATGCTTCAACAGCGAGTACAGTGCCCCACAGTTGACGCTACACCATGGGCAACGGAACACCGTGGTGTGCTCGGTTCTCTGGCGCGAGCAGTTGTTGTGGGTGAACTGATACACCACAACCTTCGTGTCACCGTTGCCGCCGCCGCCGCCGCCGCCGCCGTTAGTTTGGTCGGGATCCGGCACGTCCTCCACCGGCGACTGCCCGTTACTGCCGCGCGGCTCATCGAGAGGTCCTGCGGTGGCAGCGGCCGGAGTGAGGATGCTGTTGTTGTTGATGTTAATGTTGAGTCCCTTCTTGAAGGGAGCCGAAGTCGACGACGGTGATATGGTTTCGGGTGGCTTGTGGTTCTCCTTGTCGCTCGAACCGTTCAACGCTTCACCGCCCAGCTCGGCTGCCATCGGACTCGAGCTCTCGGACGGTACAGGCGTAGCTTCTTTGGTCCATTGCACCCGCAGTTTCAGTTTGGGCGGTATGTTGAAGCCCTCGTACTCGTGCAGGGCGTTGCGTATCTCGTCGATCACCATCCCACCGTCCTGCGAGGTATTGCTGCATTCGTCCTCCGGTGAGTACTCAATCACCTCATCACCATCGGCCGTCAGTCCCATCGTGCTATCCCACTTCCCACCCTTGCCGACGACCGTCGGCTGCTGGACGGCGATTTCGTGCATCAAAAGCTCGTAGTCAGCGTTCGCCACCTGACACTGGCCGTACTTGTCGTACACGATGAGCTCCGTTCCGAAAACTCTGGTGTGGATGTGCAGCTTCTGCCGTTTGCACGTCGGTTCCTCGTCATCGTTTTCGCCATCGGCGCCGCCACAGTATACATCGACTGCGCCGTTGGTAGCGACAGGCAGGGAGCGCGAGATCCGAAACAGCAGTATGAAGGTTGTCTGCGGACCGATCGTTTCACCGTTCGGCGATCCCTGCGTGCCGAACGCATCGATCGGTATGGTGACGTACTGCCGCTTGGACTCGCGAACACCGAACGGCGGCAAGTCCCCATCATTCGGTGGATTGACCCGCGTCTTGGCCTTCCCAACCGAAAACTGCATCAACCCGGACGAAATGGCGTGCCGCTTGTGCGTGATCTTGATCAGATTCGTTTCGATGACCACGCTCCGTTCCCGACCACAGCCGTCGAATAGGGTCGAATGGTTCGACTCATCGAAGAAGCCCAGAAACAGTATCGTCAAGTACTCACTAGTTACGATCCCACCGCCGGCCGCGCTCGCCATGGAAGCGGCGCTCGCTTCGGCTTCCAGTTTCGCTACCTTCTTGCCGAGCATCGAGTCAATTTTGAACGTCTGGCGCGACTTGTGAGATCGCAGGCAACGGTTGCGCATGTACGACAGATTCCGGGACAAAAATATCGGCTAAGAAAAGTAAAAAGTATATGTATGTAGGTGCATGCGCCACTCTGAATGTCAACTACGCTCGTAGGGCTTCGGGGTCAACGGTACCCAGTCCCCGCCTCTTGCTTACCATCAGCATGTTTCGGGTGCGTAGAAATCGATAAATTTGCGACGGTTCTGTGGTGGGAAGAAGGAACAGTACGAAACAGTGTGCGTTAGAGGGCTCGACCCTTGCATGACCCATGGCGCACTTACTCTCTAGCGCCTGCATGAATATTTCGAGATCCACGTTTAAAAAGTCCATCTTCTCTTGTTTGGGCACTGCTACGTCCTGCGTGGTAGTGGTGCCGGTGGCCTCTTTGTCGTTCTTCTTGTTGGATGTCATTTTCCTACGGTTGGATCCCGCGTTACCGTCGCCGTTTCCCTCTTGCCAGCTGTTTTCCTGCTTGCTGCTGCTGTTGCCGATCTGTTTGTCCATTCTCTTTTTGCAAGAGATTCGATCCGATCCGAATCGCGCCTACCAAGGTCCGCTTCGAAACCACGGAGACGCTTCAGACATACAGAGCGGCCGCTTTGGATCCTTGTTGGCTATTTTCTGCAAAGCAACCAAATATTCCAATTGACGAAAGGGCAATAGACAAAAAAAATAACAAAACGCCAGGAAATGACGGCCAGGCTTCTTACTCCGAGGTTAGGCGAATCTTTTCCACAGTTGCCGTCTCATTCGCTCCTTCGCTTGTCACGCCCTCGCCGACGTTCTATAAGCGTCTGTCTTTCTCTGATATTTGCGTTCCCAGAATCCCTTCCCTGGGTAAAGTTGCGTGGGGCCCGTACGGAAAACTAATCCGGCGCAACCCCAACAGTACTTTGGGTGGTCTTGGCAAACGACCGAAGGGTGAATTACCTGCTTTAACACACTTTCCTTTCCGCACCAGCAGCCGCCACACGCAACCTGCGAAAAGCCCAAACAATGGACGCTGTGATCACGCCACCGCAACGCGCGGGTACCCTGCAAGTTGGTTTCCCTCTTCCGCCACTAGTGCACACGTTGCGCAGGAGAATGAATTTACGGTCGAATCCCCTTTCCCATTCGCCAAACTACTAATCCGTTCCGAGAAGATTGGAGCAAATTTCACCGTACCCGCTCAAATTAGTTTGCGAGCGTTGACAGTGACGCTAGGGATTGTTTTAGAACAAAAGGTTTTTTGCCTCGCATCTTTGGCGGCAGCTGACGACAGTTGACAGTTGACAAGTTTAGATCGAATCGGGGCCGATCGATCACGGGCTGGAAACGTTCAAATTTAGCACACTTTTACCACGAAAACATGCCCCGAAAACTGTTTTCACTATTTTTATGGCACACTTTGCTAGTTTTCTCAACGAACAGCACCTAATAACACGTGCCGGCCTTTTTTTAGCGCCCCACGGTGAGCCTTTTCTTGAATACGATAAGAAGGTCGATACGATACGATACGCGTCTACGTTTGACGTTACCTGATGTCATTTTGATCTAAAATTCGTTGTAATGTATACACCTTGGTTTCTTTTTGTTGTGCTGCGGCTAGGTGAAAATTTGTTTACTTGCGGAATTCGTGCATTGCGATTGCGATGGAGTCGAACCTGAATAAAGTTTTAAACATGAACCGACAGCAACTGAGCGGCCAGCTTTATAAATATACCAACGTGGTAAAGGGTATGATTTTCTTGAGCTCGGGCAGAAGCCCACAATGACGATTACCCATTTGTTACGATTCTATTTCCCGCAGGTTGGCAGTATAGATGGTTCAGCGTGGATGCCCAGGGCGGAATGCTCAGTTACTACCTGCCACTGTGCGAACCCGCAGGAGATGATTCAAGCCCCCAGCTGGTGGGTAACGTTCCCCGGGGTCAGGTGCATCTCGCCGGTGCCGTCATTTGTCCAAGTGACGAAGACTCGAAAACTTTTACCGTAAACTGTGCATCGGGTGACATGATGAAGTTGAGAGCCGGTGACGCCCGCGCCCGCCAGGAATGGGTCGATGGACTGCGCGCTGTAGTTGAGAGTCACTCCAATTCGACCGGTACGGCACTTCCTCCACGCGACCAATTGGCCGCTCACGATGCGTTCGGTGCGGCTCGACAGCAGCTACAGCAGACAGAATTGAGCAATGCAGCATTGGCGCGTGCAATCGAGAATCTAACCGGACCGCCATTGCCCACCGACCCCGATCTGTTGGTGCTGAAAGCGCTTTCTGCTGCCAACACGCACTGTTTGCTCCAATGCCTGGGATTACTGCAAAGGCATCATGAACTGGGTCCCGACGCGAGACTGGAGCAAAGTTTCTAATCTTAGCCGCGCGGGACGATAGTCGGATCTTGGGCTGACGATCCGCGTTCTCTTGCCCGCGAACCACCAGCAACCTAGGTCGGTGCTCGGCACCCCACTTGGGAGTATATCATAGACACAGAACCCAAATACATTAAACCACAAGCAAAACGAAACCGTGTGCACTGTTAATTACTTTATTGGCAATTGAAAGTACTGTACAGGTTCTATATTATTGGGTCCGTAAACCCTTTATTCGCCGTACCATTTGCCTCTCGCTTCTCGTTTGGTGGCTTGATTTATCAAATTCTTATACTTGCCAACGGTTTCATTGAAGTAGCTGTCCTCTTTTTGCAGCTCCGCCAGGTTGACTTTCTGCGTAACCTTGCGCGAAGCCTTAAGCTTGCGATTGCGGTCGTGCTCCTGCCGAAGACGCTTCTTTTTCTGCTCCTTGCGCTCCTCCTTCAAGCGTTGCATGTGGGCATCCGCTTGGGACACCAGCTTACGATTCGACCGAATACCCGCTTTACCCTTCTTCGACAGCTCGCCCGTAAACGGTGTGACCATCTTTTCCGCGTCCCGTTTGCGATCTTTCTTCCGCGGTCCTGCAGGGACGTCGCTGGTAGCTTTTGGGTTGTTGAGCTTCTGCAACACGGCACTGGGAGCTACGGCCAGCTTTTCCATTGCCAATCGCTTGCTTTCCTTCTTGGTGAGCAGCTTTTGTTGTTTCCTGTGGCGTAGCTCCTCCATCTTCTTCTGGTACGTCGGGTTGTTCATGCGTGACTTTTCCAATCGCTTTTGCTTGATGTTGTGCACCTTGAGATCTTCGATGCTGAACGAAACGATCGGACGGTGGTTTCGCCCGAATACGGCCGGATTGTTGTTGAGCTTACGCAGCACCTCCAGTGCCGTTTCGTGCCGCTTGAACGACAGAAAGCCGTACCCACGGGACCGTCCCGTCGGGTTGCCGAAAGTGGGACGCGTGTCGCGCATGACGCGACACTCGCTCGGCTTGTGCGCTGTGATCTTTAGGACCATGTTTCGCAAATCCTCGTTTGTGAACTGTTCCGGTATGTTGTGTATCGTTAGCCTTTCGCGCGAAACGAAGCGATTGTAGTTTTTCAACATCTCATTGTTACGCTGCTCCAGCCGCAGTCTTTGCGCCATGTCCGGCTTGGAAACGTCTTTGGCCGCCGGCGAACCGGCCATGATAAGGCCCTCCTTCAGCAGGTACAGATTGCGCGAATCCTTGGCTTGACGACCCAATCGTGCCTTTTCCCGCTCGCTGACATCCTTCTTGCGCAATGCTTCCAGAATTTCAATGAACTGATCGTGCACCTGCAACTTGAAGCTTTGCCGGCAGCTCATCTGGGCCGAGTCTTTCAGTTTGAAAATTACAAATGCTGATCCTTTCGAGTGTCCCGAGATGGGTTCCTTGTTGATGAGGACCTGCTCCACAATGCCGAACTGCGACATTACATCTTTCAGCTCTTCCGCGGTCACATCGAACGGTAGGTTCTTAACAAACACCGTGCGACCTTCTTCAAGCTCACTGTGGGGCTTCCTCTCGCGCTTCACGGCACCTTTAAGGGGCAGTTCCGGTTTCTCGTCTTCCTGCTCCGTATCGCTGCTTTCTTCGACTTCCTCTTCTGTGTGCTCATCCTCGTTGCAGTCTTCAGCATCGCAATCGCTATCCTCTTCATCATCACTGCTCTCCTCCTTAACCTGAACGTCCCCATCACCGTCGCTTCCGTTTTCTTCCTTCACCTCTTCCGGTTTGATCTCTTTTGCGTGTTTACCCCGCTCGAAGGTAGACTTGTCCAGCGAGTACCGAACCTCTAGTTTTCGTCCCATAAACACTTCCCCGTCCATCTCGCGCACCGCGCGTTCCGATTCTTCTTTTCGGCAAAACTGCAGAAACGCACATCCGACTAACCTTCCGTCCGGTCGTTTCAATATGTTTACCTCTTCCAGCTCTCCGAAGCGCTCAAATTCACTGCGGAGCTTTGCTTCAGTAAGTTTGTACGATATATTGCGAACAATGATACGATGCTGGCGGTAATTAAACGCCCGGCTGCGCTTACGGAGACCCGTTTTAGTGTAATTTTGCTTACGGAAACCATCGCTATTCGCCTCTTCATCCGCGTGTTCGATGTGGGTGCTATTGTTTTCGCTCGCTTTCTCCCGACGCTTCCGAGCCGCATGTTTACCTTTCGAACGCATGTTTGCTCGACAAACTAGTAAAAAGGCCGGCGAATTTTCCAAAACCTTGTTTCAGGGTTTCAAGGCGAAACACGTTGTTTGGATTGTTGAGCACTGATCTAAAAACATTGGCGCTCAGTTTGACAGAACGGGCGCACAACTTATTAACGAACGTCAGAAACGTCAGTATCTTTTGACACTCATTCTGACAATGTTTTGATCTAGCCGGCTTCCGATCACCTACGAAACAAATTAGTTTTTGCCGAAAAACATGAACCTAAATGATATGCCCGATGAAGTAAGTGATTCACAACATTAAGCAAATGTAACTGACTAACAAGTGTTTGGTTTTGGCAGGTTTTATGCCAGATTTTCGATAAGCTCGATGTCTACGAGCTTAAGCTGGCGTCGCTCGTGTGCCGTCGGTGGGCGGAACTTACTTTTGCTGGCCAAAGGATGGACCGTGTGTGGTTCATGCTTCCTGATGCAGATTGGGAACCTTTGCTCAACATCAAAAGGCCCTATCGCAATATTAATCACGACGGCCGTTTACTTACCGAAGTGCCGTTTGAACGCTTATCACGGTTACTGCAAATTCTGAAGCTTCCTGTTCGAATGTTGCAAATTGATTATGGATTAACTTTCGAGGAATTACGATTGATTCTTCTGGAAGTTCCTGAGCTACAACATTTATCCATTAAAAGTTACATTGACTCCAATGGCAAAACGAATGGACCATTCCCGGTTTTAACGAAGCTAAAATGCCTCGAGCTGTACCGATTAGAAAACAATGAATTTGATTTCTTCGCAATGAATATCTTAAATTTGCACAGCCTTTACATGAGCTGCGACACAGACAGTGAGTTGGAAGCATGGAAACACCTTAGTGGACAGTTGCAACTTGTGAATATAAATCAGTCAAAAGCAACCCATTTCTCTCATTTTCTCGAGTTAACGTTCCCACATCTAGAGGATTTTACCATAGAAAAACTTATTTGTGAGACGACTGAAGAGGAAAATATAGTTTCAAGCAGAGGTAATGATTTTTTTCGAAGACACTCCTTGCTTCGAAGACTCTCCGTCTCTGTGACTTTTCTAGTAGAATGGATTCGAAGTATTACTATTCATTGTCCTAACCTGACGTATCTAGACCTTCTTCTCAAAGATCCGGAAGAAGGTATTTTAGAATCGCTGGTGCACTGCCCTTTGCTTAAGGTAAGCAAATGAAACGCAAAAACCATGGTTTACTCAATATATTATTTTTGCAGCATCTTAAATTAGACGGAAAACTGGATACAAAACTGTTTCGTGGAACCATCAAATCACTCGAGTCAGTTAAATTAAGAATGCATCCTAGTCGCGTTTTTCTCGAGAACCTTTTCGAAACTGCGCCACAATTATACTATCTGGAAATCAATCCCATATGTTACGAGTACCTTCAAGTATTGGATTGTAAATTCATCTGCGAGAAGTTTTCCTGTCTCCGACGGTTAGAACTAGACCTGACTTATGGGGTAAGTTGCAACGGCGGTAGTAGATGTGCACGCGCCATTTCAATTGCGTTGATTTCTTTCGCAGACACCAGCCGACAATTCTGGGCTTGTTAGAATTGACAGATTGGTACATTTAGAGAAACTTAAATTATGGGCGCTTAACAACATTCATTGCATTCATCAGAACAACGTCCGGTGTTTGACAATATCTCATTTTGTAAGTTTGTAGTGTATCAAAGAGAGCAACCAATGAATATGATCGTGATGTTTCGTACAACATTTTTTTACTATCTTTTCCATCGCATGATGCACCTGCATCTTCGACGCTTGAAGTTAACGGATGATAATCTTAACGAGATACCGAAAAAGTTCCCTTTGCTAAAGAGATTGATCCTCGATTGTTTCGGGGTATCTCTGGCTGGTGTCGAACGGCTACATAAATTGATGCCCTCATGTAGAATCGACTTCCGTTCGCACCGTTTCTATCCACAAGTCCTCCCATAAGTGCCTCGTTCGGTTCGTATGTAAGTCTCGGTTCGGTTCGTAAGTCTTAAAGCACACAAAATCTCGTACTGTAAAGGCAACACTTTCAATAAATAAAGTAATTATCAGTGCACACGGTTTCGTTTTGCTTGTGGTTTAATGTATTTGGGTTCTGTGTCTATGATATACTCCCAAGTGGAGTGCCGAGCACCGACCTAGGTTGCTGGTGGTTCGCGGACAAGAGAGCGCGGATCGTCAGCCCAAGATCCGACTATCGTCCCGCGCGGCTAAGATTAGAAACTTTGCTCCAGTCTTGCGTCGGGACCCAGTTCATGATGCGCTTGCCGCCTTCCCACTGGCAAGCGCCTTCCCACTGGCGCCTGCCATTTTTTTATTTTTTAGTTGCCAAGGACATGGCAGACTTTTGTAAATTTTTATAATATCAGTTAAACACTTTTGCGAACGTTGTCGAAGCGTCCAAAATATAAATCTGAGGCCACAACAAAACATCTCTTGGCTTCAACTCATAATTTAATTCACATAAATGCACATAAATAAATTCTTTAAGCTGCTCGAAATCGAGCAAAATAAAATAAATGTTGGTTTAAACGGAACGAAACGGCTTTCGATTTGAAAGTTGAAAGACATTAAATTTTAGTACACAGTGACAAATGTCAAAAGCCACGCCAAACCGGCTTCTGTTTATTTTGAACTCGTATCTGAACTCGTTTGAACAATGGATCCGATCGTTGTTGAAATTGATGCTCCAATGGTTACGCAGCAGTGTGCGGCCCGTATTGTGCGCACCATTGTCGAGCTTCTGCTGTACCATCGAGAACAGATCCCCTTTACGTATGGTGCGTTTCGCACCATGGTTAAAAACTTTAGGACAAACGAAGGCGACGAGTCAACCGAACACGGTATGCAGAAAATTCACTTAAGGAAACAACAGAACCAAGCGGAACAAATGGTGCAAAGTGTAGATAATCTATTTGAGGTAGGTGTTGAACAATTTTAAGGAGCTTCAAATAGAGATAGAGAGAATCTTTTCCTTCTCGCTACAGATGATTGATGACTGTTTCGAACAAAATCCGACGGTGCAAGAAGCGATGATTATTTTTGGAACTACGATTTTTACTGCCAAGGAGGCGTTCGTCGTTCGGTTGCCTCCGATTGATCGGAACCATCACGGGTACAACCATCGGCACGCGCTGGAGCAACATCTCAGGCAAATTGCCATGAAACTGACACTGTCCGACGAAGTAAGTGGAAATCCTCACGTAAAGGTACCAACGAACGTCCACGTTCTAATGAAGATCGCCGCCGTCAGTACGTTGAATACACCCAATTGCGGTCACTACTCTCCACTGGATGACTACAAGCTGCCCGTAAAGTGTCCACAGTATCGCATAACACTGGCCACCACAGCAAATAGGCCAAGTTCACCGGTTAGTTGCTGCAAGCATTTGAAGGTGTTTCAGGATGCTACGACTCCATCCGCCAGCGACTATCCCGATGTTGTTGCTGCTGAAGAAACGGATAACTTAAGCTGCTGGCTCCAGCTGAACGAGGTGGTGCGGGGCTTCAAACCGACGCCGGTAAAGGGATGCTTTATTTGGACACCGGCGTAGAATGGGTTCACTGACAATACAGCGCTTTATTTAATCAGATTTCAAATGTGTCTTTCGATGTGCTTCAGCGGCAGCTTTCGTAACAAACGTTCGGCTACAGTTTTCATTCGGACAGACGCGCGGCTCATAAGCAATTTGGCTGCTATGAACATACCGCATGTGGGAGGTTCGCTCGCTGGACGTGAGAAAGCGCTTGCTGCAAAACGCACAGGCGTGCCTCTTATCGCCACGGTGACCCTTCATGTGCACGAACAGTCCGTTGCGGGAAGTCAGTTCCTTGTGGCATACAGAACACTGGAAGGGCCGTTTCCCGCCGTGCGTTCGAATGTGTTCATTTAGCCCCGATAATTGTTTGTAGGCCTTTGGACACAGCTTACAGACGTACGGACGCTCTCCGGTATGTATGCGCACATGCCGGGACAAATCATCTGCCCGGGCAAATACTTTCACGCAGTGCGGGCACTGTTTCGTTTTCGTGCTTTGATCGTGCGTCTTGTAATGCCGACGCAAAGTCTGCGTCTGACTGAAGGTTTTCTCGCACTTATCACACTGTAAACGCTGCTTCCGGTGTTCACTTTCGTTCTGCACGATGATTTCTGTTTGTAGCCCGTCCTCCACTTCGCCGCCCGTGTCCAGTGATTCCACGGTATCGGGTTTCGATAACAGCAGATCAAACTCTAAATTCTCTTCGCACGGTCCCTTGTCTTTGTCACTCGTGCCGTCGTCAACGGGGTCACTGTTTTTTGAACCATTGAAATACTCGCTCAGCAGCTTATCCGCTCGTCGGCAGCGCAGGACAAACTGGAACGCCACCTGTGCCATATCCGCACACCGCACGCACACACTCCTTGGCACCAGTTCTCCGTGGGCGGCCTCGATCTGCAGGGAAGAAGCCAGTGGTCAGTGTTGGCCGTGGAGTGGCAAATATATATGGGCTTTACCTCGTCGTTGACGAACACAGAAAGAATGTCGCAGAACGAGTGCATATTCTCGGTAAGATCGGTTTGCTGCACAAAAATATCTTTGATCAGATACAGCTCGCCCTCGTCGCTTTTCAAGGAGTCCTCGGACAGACACACGCGACAAACATTCGGCAGTTTGCTGTGCAACTCCCCCAGTAGTGTCTTTTCCGGGTCATTAGCAGTATCAGTATCGTTACCCATCGTAAAACTTTCTTCTTTGTGGTTTGCCACAATCAACCAGTCGCAAAGAACGCCAAGCAAACGTAGAAACGAAACGTAAACAAACTCCAATGTCAAAACTCGACAGCCGTCATTATTCGATGATTGATCGAATGATGACGATGATTCATTTCATGAAATTTAGCTGATAATCGAATTTAGCTAATCAAAATGAAGCAGAAATGCGTTATTTCGATGCAACTGTATTTTTTCGCTGAGTTTAATTAAGTCTAAAATTTTCCAACGACAACGACTCGGCGTCGATGTTTACGCTAGCGTTAACACTTTCGGATATGACGACCGAATCATCCGATGTATCGCAAAGTTCGTCCTCGTTGTCCATCTCTTCGAGGTGGCACAGAAACTGGTCGTCTTCGTACGTTGGGAAAAAGTATTCCGGTTGATCCCATGCGCTAGACTCCTTATCCAGTCTGTGGTGCCCAACGGTGGACAGATGGCTGCACAGGGTTTCGTAGTCCCCGAACCGCAAACCACAGTTTATGCAGGTAGTAGTATGCATTTGGCGGCGCACAAAGTTTACGACTTTCACGCGCTGATAGAAACTCATGCCGGCCACCGATTGATCGAAATCGAAGGAATGTTTCTCCACCATGTGGCCTTTCACTGCACCTATGTCGACGGCCGAATGAGGACAAAATAGACACGTGATTCTCTGCTCCTCGCCATTCCAATCGGACCAGTCCGAGTCGGAATCGTCGTCGGACTGGAACACGCTGCTCTCCTGTTTACGTTGAGCGATTGGCACATACGCCGGCTTTTCCTTCAGCCGGTAGTTGACGAGGAAAAACCGATCGTAGTAATGGTTGTCCGGGTTGATCCGCTTGTGTCCCTTCTTGCGCATGTGTTCCTTCAGTGTCGGCCGATCTTTGAACACCTTTTCGCAGAATAAGCATATCAACCGATTCAGCTTGGCCTGTACGATTTCTATTAGTTCGTCGACAAATACCAGATGCTCGGGTTTGCCGAGTTGCAGGAAGTGTTTGGAGTAGAGATGAGCGACGAAATCTGGCCGCGTGTCGGAACGATTGTCGCGACAATAGAGACAGTCGCGCTGGAAGTTCCGATCCGTCCGCTCGAACTGGTGGCGCGTCAACACGAGGTCCAACTTTTCCCGTCTCAACCGTTGTCGCAGCTCGTAATCGAGTGGCTCTACGTCGCTCAGTAGAAAGTATTTTTCGTTTCGCGAACTGGTGCCATCCGGAAGCTGGTTCAGTAGCATCACCGAGCAGTACTTTTCGGCGGGCTCCACACGAAACTTTTCCTTCCAATAGTAACAGTAGCTGGCGAGGCACGCAATATCCTTTACGTCGCCGACGATGAGTCGATGCACGAGGTAGAGATGCGCCAAGTACTGATCGGAACCGTTTTCCGGGCTGTGAAAATCGTAGCAGTTGCTGCAAAACATGCAAGGAACTGCTCGCTCGTCGACCAACGAGGATGGCGGGATGGAGCTGTCGGTGGCGAAATTTAACGGACCAATAATTGTAGACGATGACGATGAACCACTTTCAATGTTTTGTTTAACCTCGGTGCCCATTTTACAATTTTCTATCCTGCAATCGCGTTTGATACTGGGACAGAGTGTAAACAGATTGACACAGTGACACTACGGACCCCTACAGCAAAATCGATTTGCCATAATCCACGATCCCATAATTGGATTATGGCAAACTCGTGGGGAGAGCGAGAGAGGAAGTGATATGTTCCCTCTCTTTCGCCGGTTTTCGCCGAAAGAGCGAAAAATCGTGAGAAAAAGAGAGCAGCACACTAGAAAAAAAATAATACGATCGCCATTACGTTTTCGCTCGGTTGAAACGTGTTCGGTCGGAAAAATCGAAAAAGCGCTGTAAATTCGGTAATAGAACTGGCCAAAAGTATCACAAAACGGTGCCGCCGGTCCCGGGGTACGCGAAGGTGGTGGAGTACGTTCGAAACCAGTGCCAATAGGTGGTGTAAATTGAGGCTGAAAAATTCGCACATTCCGTACCCGGGCGGTGCGTCTGTGGTTGGTGCGGCAACATTGCCTGTCGCCACCGTTTCTGCGCTATCCTTCGTCGCGGAAGCTACGTAATCCGTTCTATGGCGTTCGCCGAAGAATGTTTCATCTCTGAGCGCAGCAGTCGAATCGGCACTCGAGCGAGTAACCCGTTACCCTAGCCGACGCCTAGAATTGGAAGAAAATCTGTAATCTCGTGGTGTGTGACGCGGCGTGTAGCGCAAGGGTTTTGGTTTCGTGTGAGCGTCGCTCCGTTGTGCACTGAAATTGCGCCGTGTCTCAGTTATTTAAATGCAGGGGTTGTGCGCTTTGTAATATCCCGCAACTAACGGAATTATTGGCCTCACATTTATTGCGTTTGTTGCGACATCGAAGTAACCAGACACAAAACGGTGTGTTTGCATTGCACGGGAACGGGTTTCGTAGCCGCCTGTGTAGCGGAGAATGAAGTGTCATCGTGCGCGCGCTTTTTTCCACTCCACTTCTAATGTCCGGCTACCTTGAATGTGCTTTGCCAAGCTTGCGTGAGTGCGGCGCGCCTGATTAACGCGAGTTTGCATGTGTATAGGTGCGTCCGGTGTGCCAGTGTTTACTTTTCGGCCTCGCTTGATGTTGCGGGGCAGCATAAACTGGAGTCGGAAACGTGCCATTATTCCTCTCGAAGTAGGCATTTCTGCATTCTAAACATATTTCTGTGTGCTGCCCGAGTTCCGACATAGTAATTGACCAAACTTCTCACTAGCATTGTACAATTGGTACGTTTCTCAGGAGGCTTAACTATAGGTGTGTTAGTGTGCGTTCGAGACAAGGAAGTGTTTTGTATGTTTCTTCAGGGACACTGAGTTGGACTCGGAACGGATTTTTGAGCGGTGGTGACCACCGACCCGTTTTGAACGTAGATTATTATTTTTAGGTGCAGGTTATTCATCGGGTTTTCGACGTGGGTCGAAAGTTTGTCCATACTTTGATACCCTGGTTGCTGTTTGCATCAACGAGCGCGCTCCATGGCAACGTGAGTGAGCGAGGATCATTCGGCTGTGATTAGTATCTTTTCACAACTCTTAAAGCCTGCTGCTTTAACCGGCCGTGTAGTGAAAACAAGAAGAAAGGCGCCAGACTGCGACGTATTAGTGCAAAAGCATCATTTAGTTTCATCAGCCCCTGCGAAGCGCAGAGCGTTCCGGCAGGTGGCGTGACGCATACGTGTTTCGAAGCCCGCACGACGGAGAAACACATGACCGTAAGCGGGACACCAGAAACCGTGGCGGCGCAGCTAGCAATAAATGCTCTCGAATCGGCATACGTCGATTTCGTCACTCTCTCGCTGTTGTCGCTGCAGCATTCGGTGCCACGGGCGGACAGTTTCGCGGTCGTGGTTTCATTGCTGCGTGGGTTCTGTCATCCGATAATAGCTCCGACGCATTTGTTTACATACAAAGACGCAGTAAGTCAGGCGGAGCCCATCGCATTGTTCACTGGAGGGTCGCAGTAAGCGGAGGCCACTATCTATCACAGTGCACAGCAGCCTGCGCATGTGATTCAGCATCCGCCGGGGATACGTTTTGCTGCACGATTTCAACGAAACAAGAGTAAGTTTGTACATTGCTCTGCGCTTTGCTTTTCAAAAATGCACGATAACAAGAGAAGGGCCGAATGGGTGTTTCCTTCGTCACAACGGTTTGTGAGGGATTTATTTCACATGAGAAAAGAATTTCGATGCATATCGCCGAAATCGAGGGTCGAAACAGAAATGGTGTTAATTTGTTGTTAAAATATGGCCCACTTATTGTTCTGTGGACATCTGTTGTCAACTGATACCAATTATTGAATGTAATCTTTTCAATGGCGCGGAATGAACTCTAAGGCACACAATCTCTGTCTTTCAGAGTAAAAATTATGGACGATGAAAATGCATGTACTTCAACCGAAACCGCCCTGCCCGTGTCCATTGACAAAGCCAATAGTACTGAAAATGAATTGTTCACCAACGACACTACCAATCCGGACCACGCCATGGCAGAGCAACACGTTACGACAAAGCAGCCTGCTGATGAGTGTGCAGAAGCGACAACAGCATCCACAATCGAGCAACCGACAGCACCCGCAAGCGACACGATATCTTCAACTGCTGAACCGGAAACTGGCCGTAGTTCAGCTGATATCACATTATCAGCTGAAATATCGACGATATCGCAGCACGCGGAGAGCGAGACACAAATAATGGAAGGTGAAATTCACGAAAACACTGAAAGTCCCCCGCCAAGGGCCTCGCACTTTTCAGTACAACCGGCATTCAACAACGATGAGAAGAGCTCGTTAAGAACGATTGCTGAAATCAAACAATCGGATCGATCGGAGGAGCAACCTGTAATAAAGGACACTGTGGCAGCATCGAAGTGTCGGCTGTCTGGTGAGTGTCGGCTGTTGCATCTATGCAAGCTAAATGGAGAAAACGTCGTCGAAGAAACGAGTAACGACGACAGCACCGGCGTATCGTCCCCAAGTCGGGAATCGTCTGTTCTGGTCGAACGAAGTGAGAAAAACACCGAATCGTCATCGACGGATGAGAATCTTGGTACCAAAAATTGCGAAAAGAATGTGTCCCTGTCCAGCCTAGAATCTGGAATGGCCATTTCGAAGTATGTAGCTGAAAACCAGGATAATGGTAATCATAGTAGCGGGACTGATAATTCCAGTCAGCAGCAACAGACTGTGGTACACGCCGCAGATGATGCGATGCAACGAATAGGTTGTGAAGGGTCGAAAACGGACAGTTCCATATGTATAGCAGATCCGACAAAAGACATTTCGCATTCTGATTTGAATAACAGTGAAAGCTTTACAATAAACACGGATACGACAGTTACAGACGAAGTAACGGAACATAATCAATGTCCAGGTAAGTCGTGGTTCAGATTCCATTTCCTTTCTAAATTGTGGTACATTCTTTGAAAGAATTGCCAGTGAACGCTCCATTCTGATTGATAAAACGCCCGCTTTTCTTCTAGAACTAAAAGCAAACGGCGGTGCATCCGATATGCTGGCAGGATTCGACGATGACGAGCAAGATCCTGCCGAAGATGTAACATTGCCATCACCCGCTAGCAGTACCGCAGACGAAGTACTAAAAGAAAGAATGAAAGGAAAGTACAGTCCTAATCAACATACAGCGGAAGCGACTAGTCAAAGTGTTGTACGTTCGAATCTGCTTAAACGACGTGCATCGGACACGCCGTTGGATGGAGAGCGCGAAGAGAAACGATTTTCAGGAGAAGAACACGTTAGTTCGAAGTCCCCCGTCCAGCATCTGACGAGGCTAGCCGATCTCTCACAGGACGCTACTGAGCGTTCAATTGTTGATTCAAACTCGTGGGAAGGCGAAAACGACAAAGTGGACGATCCACAAACGCTACCCGAATCGGTTGGGCAGAGTGAAGAGAATGATCCTCACCCACCGTCGGTTGGAGAAGCGTCGCTCAGTGTGCTGCCGGATCCGGAGCACAGAACGGGTACTGATGAATCGGGCTTGAGTGGGGACATAGTACCGAATGCTGCGCAGAGTTCAAACGTGCCGACCGAGCGGAAGGAAGCTACCGACACGGAGAGAGTCAACAGTACTAGTAGCAGTAGTAGTTCCAGTTCTTCGGAAAGCTCTTCGTCATCATCTTCATCATCTTCCTCCTCGGAAAGTGACAGCTCCGACGATGAAGCCGAGGCTAATGGAACCAGTCCCGCAATACGGGCAACCACGGGGCAGCAGCTACCGGTAGAGGCAAACGTAGCATTCCAACCATCACCTCCTCGAGAACCTAACGATCCTGCGCCGCAGCATCCGGAAGCATTGCCTCCGGAAGGGCAACCGAAACGAGATCACCATCAATTGTCGTACGGCAATCACGAAACTTCCGATGACAGCAGCCGCGAAAGCGCAGCGATGGAGATTGATGATTCGGTTGAATCGTACGAGGAAGACGAACACGATGGGACCACGAATCAGGAGGATGAAGCCAAAATTACTCGCAGTGAAGGGTTGAAGCTTTCGATATCGCTAAAGCGGTCCTCTGCCGTTGCGACACCGACGAGAAACGATGAGTCGACCGCTAGGGCGGTAGCAGGGGCTCCGTTACCGCAGCCTCTACAGCCGGTTGATTTTAGCAATCTGCTAAAAAAGGGATTGTTCAACGATAGGCAAGAACTGATTAAAATTGATTATAATCAGGCACATGTTGAGCTCAATGCACGACAACCCTTATCTCCCCCGGACACCTTCAGCACGGCATATGGCGCTCTGGGGCAACAGCAACTGCTCCCGACGGAGCAAGTTCAATCGCAGCCTGCACCAACCTCTTCACACTGGAATGCGTTTCGGGGTTACGGGAACACTGGCGGTAGCGCACTTAGTGTGGCCCAGGGAAACGGTCCAGGTGAAAAAACGACCACGTCCATTTCTCGACTAGTACCACAGACCCGGGAGGAATCGTCCGATACATTGGACGAAGAGAACCGATTGGTGATAGCGGAGAAGAAGCAGCGTCGGTATCGGAAAAAGGTAAACAATCACCAGTCGTCCTCGCTGTTGCAAAGCGCTCTCGGGGGAACGGACAAGCAGCTGCACTACAACCAGCAGCAGCTGCAGCAATTTCAGCAGCTTCAGCAGCAATTTCAGCAGTTACAGCAGCAACACCAGTTCCAGTACCAGATGCAGCACGCTCCCCATCTGCTACAGCAGAGCTACGGTCAGGTACAACATAATGCTTTCGGTGGTATAGATGGAATGCTCGTCCCATCGGTGGCAGCTAATGCGCCCACGATTGAACAGCTAAACACGATGCCAGTGGCAACGAAACCCGTAAAAAGCGCCACCAACAAACGATCAGGCGAGCAGAGGAAACGAAAACAATTCAAAGGTGCGGCACCGAGTTCTGTCGGCATAAACAGTGCGCCTGGTGAATTCGTCCCACCGGCGGCAAGTCTAAAAGGGAAGAGCCTCGGTACCAAACCGGCAGAAGTACCGGCACTGGCCTCGTCGACCACTGTGCCTCCAGTAGAAAAGAAAAAAGACAAAAAGAAAGTTTTTCTATGTTCGGCCTGCGGAACGCACTATGAGAACTGGAATCTCTTCGTACACATGCTGGAAGTACACCGGAAGCATATTTGTCTGTACTGTCTGGGTATCTTCCCGTCGGGGGACCGGTTAGTGAACCACCTGACGACGAAACACCACGTCCCACGGAAATATCCCACCAACCTGGTGGACTATTTACAGCAGTACAACGGCTATCGAAGTAGTGGCCCTCGGAAAGGAGCAGCCGAACGAACCGAGGAGTTTGGGTCGCGGTCAAGTGCCACTCCTTCAGACCAAACACTCTTTTTGATGTGCTGTCGATGTGAGCATCTGTTCGAAAGTTCCGGCAATCTACTGGAAACCCGGCAAGAGCACATCATAGAGCACAACTGTGCTGACTACGTGCAACCTTGTGCCAACTGTGGCCAGTTAAAAATGTCCCGGCATCGGTGCAATGGCGTAGCGAACGTGTTGGAAGGTGCTGCCAAAAAGAAAGCGACCAGAAAACAGGGACCACCAGGCAAGAAATCGGCTGCTGGCAAGAAACCGGAAATCAACGGGGTCGTTCCTCCTTACAATGATTTGCTTAAGGCAGCATCACATTCTTTGAAAGATCAACTAACCACCGGTGTTCGCGATGCGACCACCGGTGGAGAAAGAGTTGATAAGCTCGCCCGTGACGTGCTTCCCTCGAAGATGGCGAGAAAAAATGGACAACTCAATCAACAGCAGCAGCAGCAGGATCCGTTTCAATCGGATTGTTCGAATAGCCACGGTGATCAGTCAGGCCAGTTACCGCCTGGTATAGGTAATCCATCCCTTTGCCTACCCATGAACGGCGGTGATCATTACACGGAGGAGTTCGGAGTGATTGCGCCCTCTACTGGTGCAATATCACCTGCAGAGGCTGCCAAGATGCTTCCGGCGATCGTACCTCCTGATGAATCGGTGAATCAACAATGTGTTTCCGAAGTCGTCACTCCTCTAGTGCCAAAATTAAAGGTAAAAATACCTATCCAGTATTTGACGCCGATCGAAAGTGGAGAGTCGTCCAGCGAGAGCGATGACGATGATGTGGATGAAGAAGAGTACGAAGAAGATGATGATGAAGGTGTGGCCGATGAGGCGCAGGGCGGCCTGGACGAAGAGAAAATGCATGGTGGTGGGAACGCAGGCCAACAACGAGATGATCATACGCTGGGAGATGGGGAAAAAGCTGACGATATGCTTGAGAATCCTGAAGCGCAAGTGGCACCACCGATAGAAGAAAACGAAACCAATGGACCACAGATGAACGAAGCTGAGCCACTAATACCACTCTTAGAGGCAACGTCACACGATCCCGTTCCGATGGAGATTGATGAAACTATTTCGACGAATCGCACCGTGGAAAATGTTTATTCGGAGGAAATAAAGCAACCATCGTTATCACTTGACGTTTCGGTACCATCCCAAGTAGGCGTGGAAAGTGCTTCGTTGGAAGCAACTACATCCTACGTATCGCACGAAAAAGAAAGCGCATGTCACGGTGCGGAAGAAACGAATGTGCCAACGGAGAACTCTCAACCTTCAACTGAAGTCTGCTGCGGGCCTCCACTTTCGGATCTTGACTTTGAATTTGTGTCTGGTAAGGTTGAATCCGGTTTGGAACAGAACGAGAATGCTATGGGGGAAACAGCGATAGAGCAAATCAAAGTAGACGATGGTGGTGAGATAAGCTCAAACGCGGCGGCTGATCCAACCGACGTGCCGACGGTTGATAAAATGGAAAATGCACCCCACGAGGACGACGCGCTGGTGGTTGCCGATGATGATGCACAGCTTTTCCACCTAACGCTGGATGAGCCGCTGGATCGGATCCCGGTGCGAGAGTTTATAAAAGTCTGCCTCCGAGAGACGGCGCGCTTCTGCCTGTACTGCAACCATGCGCGACGGATTGCAGTCAGCGGTCGGAGGCTTGTGCTGCACATCATTGCCATGCACCGCTTCCAGGCAACGGTCAACAGCATCACGGGCGAGGAACTCCAGCCGGACACCATCCTTTCGCGCTTTCGTAACTCGCTCACCGAGCTGGACGGTGCGTACCTCAACGTCGAAACGTTCGACAACAGCTGGACACTGGAACAGCGCAGTGCGGTGCCGTTCACGAAGCAATTCGAGTGTTTCCAGTGTCGCTTTGTGACGCTCGTGCACAAGGAGCTATATCTGCACAACCGCAAGATGCACCAAAAGTCGATGCTCTTCTGCCTGATGTGTCGGGCGAATTTTTTCAGCTATAGCGAACTCCTGTGCCACCTGTGCCCGGGTGTGGCGAACCAGATGACCATCTTGGACTACACGTTTCGGTGCTGTGTGTGCCACTTGGACGGCATACCGTCGGCGTTCCGGCTGATGGTGCATCTGCGAAAACGGCACTTTGCGTGCGACGTGTGCCTGGAGGAGTGCCAGGATCAGGGTCGGCTGTCGAGCCACGTGTGGAAACACAAGCTGCACCACCTGTGCTACCGCTGCGGGATAGGCTACCGCAACAAGGCGGACATACTGAAGCACCTGTTCTGGAAGCATGGCACCGAGGGAGTGCTCTGTAAGCGGTGTTTGCAGAAAAAGTGGCCCCACGTGTACCATTTCTGTGTGCCACCGGCTCAGTACATTTGCGACGTGTGCCAGCTGCCATTTAAACGCTCCGTGGCACTGAAAGTACACCAGCGACTGCACAACGGTGACGCAAAGTACCCTTGCACGGAGGATGGCTGCGAGAAGCGATTTATTTCGAAGAAGCTTCTGCTGAAGCATGTTCAGCGCCACTTTCCGGACGATTTGAGGCCACCAGCAGCAACCGTGAGGGACGGAGAGAATGGACAGCAAGAGCCAGCGGTCGACGCCGGTGGCGAGCAGAAACCGAAAGACGATGGTTCCGTGCAACTGACAGAAGCGCCGGAAGACATCAAACCGGTCACTGAATGCTCGGAACCGGGGGAATCCAACGACACGGATGAGCAAACGTTAGTAGTTAAAACCGAACAAGCAGAAACAGAAGCAGACAGTGTGACAGTTAAACAAGAGGAACGCTACGTGAAGGACCCGGTACAGGCTGCCGTTGACACCGGGGACAGCTTGTCGAACCATAAGACACAACCAGCCAGCGACGAAACTGGTGCTGCAAACGGGAGCGCAGTGGACCAGTCGGTCGCGGTGGCGTCGACAGCCGTCGTTCCCGATGGAGGCACCGTTCCTGCGAAGAAGTCCAAGAAAAAGAAAAAAGCGAAATACGACGACAAATCGATGGTGGATTTGATTAACCTGCCGGCGTTGAATCTGTCCGAGAGCGACAGTGATGACACGGACAACGAAAGCTCCAATGGTAGTGTCGACTCGAAACGGTTCCGAAACAGGCCCGAAGTTGCCGCGAACAATGCCGACGCAAACCAGGAAGACGAATCCGTCCCGGTGGAGCGGGAGCCGGCCACTGCCGTTGGGGAGCTGGCCAATTTGGGCGTTGAAGATAAGCTCAAATCACCCGAACGGGCCGAAGAAGAAGGAGAGCATCAGGTGGAGCCGGTCGATGCCTCGGATGGTGCTGGTCCCGTGCTTGATCCGATTGCCAACATTTGGAACAACTTTAAGCGGTACCAAGCGCACCGCACCAGCAGCCGACAACAGTCAGCGACCGTGGACGAGGAGCTCCGGATGGAGGAAGAGCTTGCGGAGCGAATGCTTAAGACCACTATCCTGCACGTGTCACAATCGGACCATGATTACTGCATGATGTACAAGCCTGTCCTACCGGAGTCGGAGGCGGTTGCCGATGGGCAAGAATCGTTGCTGCTGAAGGCAGAACGGCGCGACGTGCAGGAAGTGGAAGAATCCGGTCGCAAATCGCGCAGTCATGGACGAGGCTCGAAACCTGGTAGGCGTCGAAGGAATTCCTCGGACAGTGGCGATAGCAGTGATTCGGATTCGAGCAGCGAATGTGGATCGAACTGTAGCAGTAGCTCGAATAGTTCCAGCAACAGTTCTAGCTCGAGTTCCGATTCGGACAGCTCCGATGACGACGAGGGAGGAAGGCGAAAAGCCACGGCAGGCAAATCGAACCGTGAGAGCACCAGGCAGCCAAATGCGGCATCTACTGAAGCTGCAGATGGAAAACCGGTCCCAGAAGAGGACGAACGATCCACCCCAGAAGAACCCGCGGAACCGGTGGATCCGGATAGTGTTATCGTCGAGTCGGACCTCGAGACGGATGAGTCGGAAACGGACGAAGAGTTTTACGACGAGCACCCGCAAAAGTTGGCCGACCAGATGCTGGCGGAGAAGCGTCGTCAGCTGTTCGCTCAGACGTGTTCCGGCACCAACAACAGTAGCAGCACCAGTCCACTGAATGCCACCAATCTGCTAAACTATGGCATCGTGGAGAACAGTCGCCCATCGACGCCCTCGTTGCCACCGGAGGAGCAGCAGCAGGGAAGCAAAAAGAAGCTCAAGGTGAAGAAACGCAAACGAGAGCGCAAGTCCTCCAAACGCCAGATGTCACCACAGAAGGTGTCCCACACGCTGGATGCGCTGATTGGTTCCACCATCGCACCCGGGGGAGATCTGGCTGTACCGACGGCACTCGCAGCGAACCACGCCCCGTGGCTGATGGGGCAGGGGCTACCGAGCTCCGGTTTTGTGCCCGGTGGAGGCACTGTCCCACTCCCGCCATCGCTACGATCGTCTTTGGAAGCGATGGTAGCGTTAGATATGGGTCACATTGCTAACCCCGCAGTAGTACTAGGTCCAGAGTTAGTTACCGGAGGCAGCACCACGTTAGCTGTCGTGCCCTATGTTCCCTCGCGCGAGGACATTGCACAAATCAGCACCCCTCGGTTGAGCACGGGCAATAGCTCCGAATCGGATGCGCCGCTGAAGCGGTCCCAGCGCAGCCGCAAACCGAACAAGTTCTACGGCTACACGAGCGACGATGAGGGCGCGGCTGGTTCGCTGCCACTCTCCGCCGGCATCCCGTTATCGGTGAACCCTGAAAAGTCGATCCTATCGCTCATGAAACCGACGCCACCGCCCAACTTGGTGTGGAGCAAAGAGGATCTACCGTCGCCACCGGGAAAATCTTCGAAAGCGGTTTCGAGCGCTGCTGGTGGTGGCGTAAGAGGAACAGCCGCACATCCGACGAACCGCCGTAGTTCTGACACCCATCAGCTAACACCCGCATCGTCTCGGCGCAACTCTGGCGTCGGATACCCGCCGGTAGACGATTCGCCGATCGGTGGCGTCGGGTTTTCTCAGCTGGCCACGTTGCCGGTCACACCCGATCAGCGTCGCCCACCGCTGCCAAAGTTGAAACTCTCGTTGGGTAAAAAGTCTCGTTCCAGTTTAACACCGAAAGGGGGATCCGTGGCCAAAGGGGCTGCTAAGAGGCGTCGCACAACGACCCCGAAGACCCCCCGGGTAGGCACACCCAAATCGGCCCCACCAACGGTCGCGTTTGGTAACGAAACGCCACAGATGCCACCAAGTTTGACGTCCGTGGACAGCCCGTCATCGTATCCCGTCGTACCGGCAGCCGTTGAGCAACGTCCCCGGGTACCGCCGATCGGATCGTTCCCCAGTGTGCAGACGGAATACTTTCGGCCGAATCAGATCCGCGTTCCGGCCGGATGGCGTGCACCACGGGAGGGCGAATCGGTTTACTGCTACTGCCGCTGTCCGTACGACGAGGTGTCGGAAATGATTGCCTGTGACGGTGAAAACTGTCAGATCGAGTGGTTCCACTTTGAATGCGTCGGCATCGTAATGCCACCGAAAGGTAAGTGGTTCTGTCGGGAGTGCAAGAAGAAGGCCGGCCTATTGGACATGGATTACGGTAACGAAGCTGTCGCCGACGAGCGGGCGGCTACCACCACCGTACCATATCAGGGAGCCATCGGTGGCGGCGTGAATGGGCAGGTACCATCTTTACCGGGCGTCTGGGGTAGTTCCTCTCAGTCGTAGGGCAGCGGTGCCCCATAGATCCTACCGGAGCTGGAATCGAAAGATGATCAAAACGCTTATTAATTAGAATCACGAGTAATCAAGGGTAGCGCACGTACGCGCGAACAGGGCACGCTGTCAGCCACAGGAACATGTCCGGCGCAGGTGTGCGCTGAATTCGTTTAGCTTTACTTCGTACGGAAATAACATAGTTTCTCTGTAAGGTTTGAGTGGTTACGAGGCAGTACGGGCGATGCCCGTGGTTTTGTATAGAGTGTAATCTGAGCTGTACTGTTGGAATCGGCGGCAGAGACGGTCTCAAGTACCCGCGTCCAATGTAGTAGAAATACAAATACCATGAGCACATGAGTGTGTTGACGAAAAATGTTCGTGCTCGTGCGCACTTATTTTACGTTAGAACTTAGATTTGGCACTACTCGTTAGCCAGCAGGCAGCCAGGGTGTGTTTAGGAATTGCATAGGTGCGTGGTGTACTTTGTGTGTGCATGGTTAAAATGCGTGTTTCTCGCGGTCTGGAAGAAAAGATACCTTCATCGTTTACTTACTAAATTCATTGCATCTATAGATCGGCAACACGCACACACACGCATACTGTTCGGTAATGATTCTAAAGCACAATTTAAAAGTTGAGGCCATTGACATTTATCTTTCAAAACCTAGAGACTCCAGTGCGCGTGGTGGTGCGGGCAAAATCGGCTGGGCCCCACTGTTTTATTACCTATCCCTAAACAGCGATCTACAACCGCTCCAGTGGTGGTCAACACGCGCATAACATAAAACCCTCGCCCGGGATACGACGGAGAAGCAGGATCGCAGGATAGATTTTGATCTCTACCGATATATATTTAGCGAGGGAATAAAAAAGTATATATAACAAAGAAGTAGCCACGTCTGTTTTTTTTTATCGTAGTTCGATTGGAAAGAAATGAACGGTTTTAGGTTGTTTAATATAACGGTAAACTGACGTCTAATCGTGAAGAGAGTTTAAGAGACGATTCAAAGTAGGCGCCGATAGCAGGCTTGAGGTGAGACCGAAAGCATACTTCGACCATTCGACTTCCTGTCGAACGTTTCCACCTCGAAAGGTTGGTAGACGTAACACATGGGCTGAAAAGAACCGGGCCTACGAAAGAACAGTGTTGTTATTTCGTGTGTCCTTAATTAGCCAAATGAACAAAGTAAAATTACAGGTCCAGGATAAAAATAACATTCCTGCTTGAAAATTTGGCTGTCCAGCAATTTGGGTTCACTCCGGCTTGGGCTGTAGTCACAGTAGTCTGCGGTACGCGTGTTCACTAGTGTCCATAGGTATCCTGCGCCCGGTGAACCGGCGCGTATCCTGCAGTATGCTGACGTCGGTCCACGGACACCGTGGTCATGCTATTAGTAGGGAGTGATTTCGCCGAACGCTTTCATTCGAGTAGTGGCCACCGAGTGGTACGGGTCCCCTTCCTCGGTAGTCCGCTCCGGTAGCGGGTTTCTTCTCTTTCCTGCGTGTTTCCGGCTGAGTGGGGTTGTAACGAGCGTGATTTGTAGTGTGGTGATGTTTATCAACAACTAATGCTGTGGAAATACGAAAAATATGTACGGGTACGGCTTAAATATTTCATCACGAAAGGCCTTGTTTTTTTTAGTTTGCTGCTTCGAAGACTACTGCGATCTAGGAGTATGTCAAACATTTTAGGTTGCGGTGTGATGACCAATGATGTGTGTTGTTTGATGGATTTTGTACGTGTGCTTGCGGGCATATGTTGGTGTGATCGTAATAGCTTTTTTCTTCTGCCGCCCACAACTAATAGGGACCGACTAGCGGGACGATAATATCTACACAGAGCGAGGGCTGCGCGTGTTGCATCATGAAGGGTCAACCGGCGGACGGTAAGCGTCCATTGACGCGGAGCGAGGGCAAGTTGGAATGGACTCCCGGCCTCGTCCTGGCCGCGGTGGAAAGCATCATAAGTTATGCAATGGGAACCTCCGCCACCCGTCCGCTCTACTGAAGTGTGTGCGTCGTGTGGTGTGTGTTGACACCTCGCCACTTGCCGGCGGAATTGGAATGTGGGACGCGGGCCCCACTCCACGTGGTCGGATACTAGGTTACCTAAACAAAACCCTAGAATGCCTAATGTCACCTCTTCCGGGCAATCGGTCGGGCACGGAAATCCGTAATTTTGGACCCGGTTAACGTTGACCAACAGGCCGGCGTTGGAGCGGGACGGTGCTGTTTGTCAACAGACCCGTGTTGAAAGGAAGTCCAGAACCGAATTCCCGCAGATAGTGCTCACGTGCCGCCATCTTTAATGGATGGCCACAGTTCAAGTATAATTGAACTTCGGTTCGTGCGATCGTGCGGTGGTTGATTGATTGATTGAAAATGAATTAGTGGGGAAGGTGAGTTGCGTTTGGTGTGTCTGCTGTTAGCCCATTTGGCCCCCAGCTAGGTTCACGGAACAGATAATGAACCGTGAGCCGGTGAGCGTGTTTCTTCATCTTGTCCATCTTTTGTGAAGATCCTTTCGACTAGAGACAAAGTCAGTGTAGGCAGCACGGGGATTGTTTTCAGAAGAAAACTTCATTGAAGACTGGGGAATCCGCTGAGACTTCCATTCATGGTTAATTAATGTGTAGTTTTCTAATCGCCTCAATTTTTTGATAAAATTCGCCACATTCTTTCGTAAGCCAGCTCTTTCGGAAGAGTTCGGAACGATCGCCGATTGGACCATGAAAATTTAATGTGATTAATGGTAATTCCTATAAAACATGGCGTGGTAATCCCCTTAAATAATAACTGATTATCATTGAGGTAGAGTAGGAATAATTCATCAGCAAAAGTAAGTGCAGGCTCTACTTTTGGGGCTGCTCAACTTGCCTCGGGCGAGAAGAACGATTCACTGTTCAAACATCGCTACTGATTGGTGGACTTTTAATGTGCCGCAAACGACTATCTTGCCGGCACCGGCACAGCCAGGGTCACTGCGCGAAGGGGACACATCGGCCGCTGAGCATCGTTTGTTGGAATGAAATTAATTTTTCAAAGGTTTCGCTCCCGCCCGTTAGTTCCGACATGTCATCGTCAGCATGAGCGACAGTGAAGCGTGAGACTCAGAGACCACCAGACGACCGAACTGAAAGTAAATGATGACATAAACTTTGGCGCTTAGTCAAGTGGTGCAAACAAATCTTCAATCTAACGACAAACATGCGCTAGCAATTAGGCTTAGCACGCCTTGCAAGTTCCGTTATCGTGGGCCCTCCGCTGGAGGACAATAATTGCGTGGTTACGGTGGTGAATCGACGTGCGAAGAATTTCCGTTCTCTGGTGCGGGCCATGGTGTACAAACCACCGGGCACCTCCACCATACCGTCACGTGGCCTATCACCGAAGCGACCACACCAGCAGCAGACAACAACGGTTCGGTCTTCCTCGCCATCGTCGCGCTCTGTGAACCGGCACGGAGTAACTGCACAGTCACTGTTGAATCTGAACAACTACCGCGACTCACGCGGCCGGGCCGGATCTCGCCGCGGTGTCGCGCCCGGCGCCGGAACCAACGAACACGCGGGAAATGCTCGAAAACTGAACAACGCCATTGGGAACGATACGATGACCGGTGGTGGTGGTGGTGGCGGAATGAAGCGATCGAACAGTCTCAACAACAAGTACAACAACATCGTCCAGGCGCGCCGCTCTAACAGCACCGAGCGGATGAACAATGGCAAAGTGTACCGGGGCCGCAGCCCGCTAAGAAACTCCACATCGAACCTCAGCTCAACCGGAACCGTTGGCGGTGGTGGCGGCGGCGGCGGTGGAAGGAATCAACCGGTCCTGATCCGTTCCAGGGGCAACGAGTAAGTATGCGAAGGTTTTTTTCTATATTGGCACCAAATTTGTCCTTTTTAGAGCGAACGACACGAACGATGTAACCTTCGAACGATGTAACTCTCAGTGGGTCATTGGAATTCCCATTCCGAAGGTCGTACGGGTTTTCGAATGTGTTGCCCTCAGAACACATTACGGGACAATTGCTCATAGTTAGCCTACCATACGATGTACGGTCCTAGGACACTAACCATTAACCCCCAGTGGCCCAGTATGTTCGAGGATGTTTCCAAACATGTCGGCGGCGAGTCACTGACCTTGCCACTTTCCAGTTCGATGGCGGAGGTCGGAGGTCGGAGACGCCACCGGGAAGCGGTATAATTAGAGTGATGACAAGTTGTAATTGTAAAAGGATCCCAAAACCCTATGTTCCCATTGGCGCACAGTCACGCAACCTACACCAACAACGTGTTTTGTGGAACCATTGTGGAATATCGAACGATGGACCGAAATGGTTGGCCGGAATCGATGGATGAATTCCGTCAAACGCGCCCTGCGTTCTACGGAAATTCCAAATAATTAAACTGTTCCTAACGGGGTGTGCATGATAATTTATAAATTGTGTCACCTTCTGTAGCGTGAAACAGTGGCATGATCATTATGGTGGCGACCGCTCTGGGGCTGATCGTCGGGACCGATAATGTCCTTATTGCCCATTGCACGACTGCAGTGTACGACAAGCTAATAAGTATCGCATGAAACTGTGGACTACTGCGTCAAACAGATCACCAGCCGGTTGTACAGGACACTACCGACGCGAATACTAGACGGACTGGGTCATCCAATCATCATACTCCGATCATACTCCGTCGCCCGTCGAAAGCAACACAATGGCGCCCTTGTTCGGCCAAGTGGCGTTTGACCAAAGGAACGCGCTCTGTGCGCTTAGTAAAAATCAATACCATTACACACATAGCGCACTCTATCGGCCCAATCCATCCTGCTGATTGGTTTCGGTAACCCGGCGGCACACGAATAAATGATTCTTCTCAGCTCTGTTCGATGAATAGGCCAGGGTTAATTATTAGTACATGTTTGTTGGTTTCAAATTTTCAAAACTGTAGCAAACATATCGATCACAAGGGTATGTTGCCAACAATGCCGAAGGTCACCTAGGAATATCCTTCGTTCTGTCCGATTTCTCGACGTCACAGCCGTTGGGGTCAACACACGCGCGTTCGAACTTGAAACCGGCCGCCCTTCCGACAAAACCAACGCCATCGCCATCCTTGGTCGGGGGTCGGGTGGTCAGATTGTAGCTTTGGAACTTTTTCGTTTAACATTCCAACTCGCGGAACCCCACCGCTTTGTTGGCTGGTCAGTGGCAACATTTCTCCCTGCCGGCTGCTTTATGTACATAACTTAGCACCGCCTTTTTACGCTGTGGGGTCAGACTTTGCGTGACCATTAACACTCATGCGATATTGTGGAGGGACCTCCGTCGACCTTATATACTCATTCGGATTTCGCCAGCACAGTGTGTAAAGCAAGGGACCCGGCATTTTAATCTATGTGCCTGGTAAACATTAATGTGCGACGTGTTTGTACAAATATTCAATGTATGAAAACGATTTTTCATAAATTCCAATTGCTAGCAATATGTTAGCGCATACATTTTAATGAAAAAAGCCAAGCCCAGACAACAGGAAATATGTTTCATTTTAATTGTCTCTGTAGCTGATTGCTGTCACTAGGTTACCTTTGATTACTAAGATGTGTCAGGATCTACTAAAAATGTTTGTTCTCAACAAACGTGTGACAAAGAAAAGTCCTCGACATAGATTAACATAGTAACCTGGCAAGGTGACATTCATAGCGGGATATCTGGTAAAGGCGGTTGGATCTTAGTTAGGAGCAAAAAACCGAACACAATAATCCCCGTGCGTCAGGATGTCGAACATGAGCGATGAATATAGTTGCGAATTGAAAAGGTTTTTGAGTTTTCTTGGGCAAAATTTGTACTACTTATTGGCGTTTTGATCGAATCACCATCTATTTCTTCTTGGGATCTCTGTTGCAGCATTGGAAGTTTGGACAATTTGGATAATATGACACAGGCCTCGACGGGAAGCAGCAGCTCCGTTCCCGGTACCCCGGAGGATAACATAAACGTAGTCGTTCGTGTTCGGCCACTGAACGCAAAGGAGGGCCGAAATGGAGATAATATGGTCATCCAATTCCCGGGAAACGGTCAAATTTTTGTAAGCTAATAACACGATAGCTTCCTTTGTATCTGCGGTGGCGGCTCCATCCTGACCATTCTCCTTTTTTCTCGTCGAAAGTGTGACGGAATGCCCCTGACATCGGGTGGACAAAAGCCCAAATTGTACTCGTATAATGTGGTGTTCGAACCGGGCGCTACTCAGGATGATGTGCTGCAGTATTCCGGCATCAAGCGGCTGATTGAAATGGCTATCGAAGGGTTCAGCTGCACCGCATTTTGCTACGGCCAGACGGGATCGGGTAAAACCCACACGCTCACCGGTCCCCCGGAGCTGGTAAGTGTGTGAAGCGGTTGGAGCGCATCGCAATTTCTCCGACTTCCTGGGGCTCTTTCTCTTCCGTTACAGTTCTATCACAAACCGGATCCGGCCCACAAAGACCACGGGCTGGTGTTTCGATCGTTTTTGTACTTGTTCAAGCTGCTACAGGAACGGAAAGATACGAACTTCATCCTGAAGGCATCGTTTTTGGAAATTTACAACGAGAAGGTAATTTAAATTAATTTGAATTCTATTGATCGTGCCATGATTTGTTGGAACCGAAAGCCATTAAAACCGCGGTGGAAGCCTTCTGCATAAATGAATCACCCTGCACGTGGCCACTCTTCGTTTCGTAGGAGATGATGAATATTTTAAATTTCATTATCATCCGATAGCGGAACGCTTAAACGACGATGTGTTAGAGTAACGGTCACGCTAAGCACCGATTGATTATCGATCGGATGCAGATAAGACAGATTAATTGAAAGCCCGTGGAGAAAATGTGTACCGAAACGCAGCTGCGGATCGGTGCGCAGGAGAACTCAGCGCACCGAAAACGTGATGGCCTTCCCGGCTAATGCACGTTCGGTGTTGTTTTTAACAACTGCACTCAAGTACCACTGGGGAGAAAAAGAGAGAGAGTATGAAAAATGAATCCTGTAATGGGTTCCTGGCATGATTTACACGTCGCCCCGTGGCGACGGTCCCCGCCCTGATCCCCCGAGCTGGCACAGAATAGATGATAACGTACGATATATGGGACGGTAAACGTCGAACGTTTACTGGCTCCCCCGATGGCTGCTGGTTTGGAAGAGTCAAGCTGTCCTTGACTCTGTTTTATAATTTCGCTTCCAGTCGGTGGGATCGATCGCGTGAGAAATATTTCAAAAAAGAGTATTTCCCCCTTGTGGGAAGTCGTTTGCAGTCGTACACGTGGACACGCTGCAGTTGGCGGAGGGCAATCATTTATGTATGATCGCAATTTCAATCGATTGCCTTGCCCTTTTCAACAGATTCCACAATCGTAATGGCGGAAAATTGCAAACCACAGCTGTTTGTGGAGCTTACGGTTGTGTTACTCCAAAACCAAACAAATTCAGCGCCGAAATGTAAAACTTTTGATCCCGCTTTTAAAGGTGATAGATTTGCTGAACCCCGGGAGCGCCAGGAAACCGTTGGCTGTCCGGTGGTCGAAAAAATCGAGAGGTTTTTTTGTGGAAAACCTGTTCACGGTAGACTGTGAAGAGTTGGACGATTTGTTGGCAGTGCTGGAAGAAGGTAAGAGCGTTTACTGTTTTATGTAGGTCGGGTGTTTCAATTCCGTGATCTGTTCTGGCGGTAGGAATGCGAAACAGGCACGTGGGGTCACATCTGATGAACGATTATTCGTCCCGAAGCCACACCATTCTGACGGTACACATCACGTCCGAACAACAGGCCGAAGGTGGAGTTTTTATTTCAAAGCAGGGTAAAATCAATTTCGTCGATCTGGCCGGCAGCGAGATGACGAAGAAAACGCACAGCGAAGGCAAAACGCTGGAGGAAGCCAACAACATCAACAAGAGTTTGATGGTGCTGGGTATGTTGCGCCGGTGGGCCGGTCGAGTCGCTCAAGCCCACTGTCTAATTCGTCTTCTTCACAGGCTATTGCATTGCTTCGTTGAGTGATCCGAAGAAGCGTGGTGGACATATACCGTATCGAGACAGTAAGCTGACCAAACTGCTTGCGGACAGTCTTGCTGGGAACGGTGTAACTTTGATGGTAAGTTAGAATTGCCGTGTGGCGGAACCGTAACAATCTGACGATCATGCCTTTCCCCGTAGATCGCCTGCATATCTCCGGCACAATCGAATGTTACAGAGACAATAAACACGCTGCGGTATGCCGCTCGGGCTAAGCGGATTCGCACGAAGCCCATCATCGTGATGGACCCGCGGGAAGCACTTATACTGAGCTTGAAACGCGAAATAGGGTCACTTCAGGTGGAGAATGAACATCTGCGAACGGCGTTGAACTTGCAGTCGGAAGCACATGACATTAACGGCCAGGTGGATGCGCTGGAACGAAGACCGATACCTCGAACACCACCGACGGTGAACCTAGAGAAGCTGACCGATATGGAGGGCAACGAACTGAAGGAACTGGTGAAGGTTTACGTAGTGGAAAATCAAGCCCTGCGCCAGGAGAACGCGGAACTGTACTCTACGCGCGATGCGATTATCCGTGACCAGGAACTCGTGTGCCGGGAAAACGAACGTTTGCTCAAAAAGCTAGAGGACGTCAATTCGTAAGTAATTAGTAGAAATACTTAATCAGTACCGTATACATAGAATAAATATATTATGTTTTGCATTTCTGTTTAGGGTCTGCTGTCGTTCGCCCATCATCCCGGCTCGACCCACTTTCTCGGCGGAAATGCTCAATCTCTCTGCTGCCAGCGGTGAGGTTGAAGTATCGAACATATGGCGCAATCCGCTCAACACGAGCGCCGATAGCATGAGTCGGTACCGGAACGAATCGTTGGATGGTCGCGTTTCGGCGAACGAGAACAAAATTCCAGATCTCCTGCAGAAGGAACTGGACAAGCGTCGAATCGGTGACAGGTACGCCCTCGGGTTGTAGCTCGGATTGCACAAAATCTAACAAAGTTCTTGGTGTTGTTTTTGCCTCCAGCATAAATACGATCGCTAACAATTTGAAGCGCAACAATTCCTGGGACAATACAAACCGGCTGAATGGGCTCGGCAGCAACACGGTGAAGTTAGCGTCCCGGAAAGGGTCCGCCGACAGTCGTCATTCGGACCCCAGTCAATCAAGGGTTTCACAGACGAGAATTATCGAGTGAGTAACCCATGATGAGATGAATATATGCGGAATCAGGTACTGGCATGCTGCATGCGTCTCGTTGCGTAGAGCATGTGGCCAATTTGTGTTTCCTTCCCCCGTTCGCACCGGTAGATGGTGGTTCGGGTTCGGTAGTTGCTGATCATTATATTCCCATTTTTAATCGTAGCCTCAACCAAAACCGCTTGCCTGGGCCACTACCTCCGAGTGGTGTGTCCCGGTCACCATGGAATAATTACGCAACGAAAAAAGTGTCAAGTGCACAGAAAACACGTCCGCCTGTGTTTGTGCGGAAACCGAATAATTTACTGGCCAAGAGCAAATCGACGGATGAAGGCTTTTTGCCGCTCAAAAGGAACATATTTGGGAGTCTCGTATCGCTTGTAGATGCCGAAGACAAAGTTTCACTGTTTTAAAACGCACAATGAGTACATAATTTTTCCACTCGAAGAATGCGCGCGCGCTGACCCCAAGGTGATTAACGTAATGTACCCTAGATCTAGCTGTGTTAGAGCCTTTTAATCGTCCGGTGTTTGGCCTTCGGCAAGCTGGTAGATGCATGCTCGATTGTGATTGTCTCATGTGCTCGACACGCAACCGTCGCCGTTTAATGGAGTCTGTCAATGTCACGGCTTGAATCTAAAATGCACTATCCTCCCTTCCAAAAACACGCAGCAGAATCTCCGTTATAACGGTTTTTCTTCCTTCTAAACATCTCATTGCAGTATGCTTAGCTAAAAAAGTCTCAGTACTCAGGCGAAAGGAAAATGGCACGGCATCGCGCAAGGGTAAGTGAATGTGATACATCAAAGAAGAGCAGGGATTTAGAGTCGTAATTTTGAGTGGCGTAACCGGGGGAGGTAGCGAAAATTCAACGACGTTACGTAACTTATTCTGTGAACCTATATAGAAGAAATAAAATTCACTTTCTGTTCACCGCATTGTGGTGCTATTGGTGGTCTTCTGTCCTCTTTTGGGTCTGTCTGGGAAAGTAACGGAAAGTTTAAATGGCTTGAATGAAACTCACCACGGCTGTCAAACTCTTCGCGAGGCTGGTGGTGAACAAGAAATTGTAGCCGGCAAAAGCGACGGCGGCGGCGGCGGCTGATTGTGGCATCGAAGACAGCCGTAAACAAAAAAGTTACACACCGTTCTGGCCGTTCGACATCACAGCAGCCGCGCTCAGCTTGTACCGTCTATCTTCGGATGCGTTCGTCATAGTGTAGCGAGAAGCGTTTAACGCATCTGGCAGAAAAGTTCCTGTGGGAAAAGTGCATATCAACTGGGCAGTCGGTTCACAGCGGGTCGCTTCCGAAAACCGCGTCGCATCACGCCGAAAAGTCTAGAATAAATTCCGTTCTTCCAGTGAGTGTGCTTGTGACTAATTTTGTCTTGCTTCAGGCGTAGAAACGCGTCCACAGCATCCTTGAATGATTCTCCATGGTTCGGTTCGCTATTCGATGACCTGTTTCCATCTGCAAGCAGTAAGTGGTTTTATCAATTCTACTAGCAGCAAAAACTATTCACGCCACCATACATTTAGTAATGGTTTTTAAAGATGCGTGCGAACAAGAAGGATGCGTGTCGCGTGTATCGGGAAGGCATTGTTAAATGTAGTTTCTTGATGGCATCATCCCGTGGTGTAATCGAATGAGCAAGAAATGCTCCGAAAAGCAGAGTCAGTCTTTTCGCAGCTTTTTGCGAATCCAAACCGGCCTGTCGTGTCGCGAAGTCATCGGATAGGTATGCACGCGAGTGTGTGCGTTTGCTTAGACGGTTGAGCTTGAGATGTTTACTCGAAACGATGGGAGGTAGCTAGGTTCGCAGAGCCCTCGGTTCTCGGTTGCGATAGTGAATTTTGGAGATAACAATCGTACTTTCGAACGTCCTCTGAGAAGGTAACGTTTAGAATCTAGTGTGGCCTGTGGCAGCAGACGATAAGGCGCACGAAGTATTGGAACGCGCCGCTTAAACCGGCTCATATGCTACCGGCACACACGGAACCTCTTCATTCAAATCGCGAGCCAATCGGCGGCGGCGGCCAATTTCAGGCCTCCTTTGTGAACTGTCCGCTGTGTGGTTTTTTCTGTCCAGTTTTTATGCACAATCGGTAGGCCCAGTCGTTGACTCTCGTGCACGGTTGGTGGTAGCAAAGTTGCCGAAATTTTACAACTCATTTGTTCCTTTTTCCTGCGATTCAGCAAATGCATATTTGCATTTGCAAGCAATTTCGGATCTAGGAACGGGAGCACAGAACAGTGCGGTTCGGTGTGCGTGTGGTTGCAATTTGTGGCATACAGATTTGTTGGTGTCACCACCACCGACAGGTTGTCGGTCACAAACACAAGCGCAACATTCTTGTTCGGTACAACTCTTGCCAGCGAGAGCATCGTAGCCGCTGGCTGTCGCAAATATTCCGATCTTTGGCAACCGCATCGGATCACATTGCGAATGTCGTTCGGGTAGCGTTAATAAGAGTGAGTGTTTTGGCTTTATTTCGCAGCACCAGAAGCCGGGGAATTGAGCAGCGAGCAAAGAGTGCGTGGAACAGTCGAAAGAGGCGAGATCAGTTTCCCTGGTAACGTTCGGCTCGCGTCGGGCAGTCGAGTGCGGAGTGTGTGCATCGCCGCCTACCCGGGAAGGGCGCTCTGGCGAGCCAAAGGCCCCAAAAGGAGCAGGAGCGAGTTAAACGGGGCACCGAATCCCGACGCCGACCGCCGCCGTCCGCCGCCAGCAGCAGCTGCAGCAGCAGCAGTGTGAACGGGAGGAAAGGAAAAAGAATCATCGCCGTCTCCGTCTTCGTCACGGGCGCACCGGTTTGGCTTAATGTCTAGTGGTGAATTTCGTGACAGTTTCGTCGATCCCCCAGCCGCCAAAAAGCGGAAGCTGCCATCACCGACGCCGTCGTTGACTCAGCCGCCCGAGCAGCCGGAGCAGCCGCCGCTGCAGCAGCCGCCGCTTTCGTCATCGCCCTCGAGGAGTGAGTGCTCTGCACCATCATCGGCCGCAGCCGCTGCAGTAGTAGTAATGGCGACGTCCAATAACAATGGCTCAGCTCCCGTTCCGTGCGAGAATTCGAGCGGCGCCCAGGAAATCGACGAGGGCCTGTACTCGCGCCAGCTGTACGTCCTCGGGCACGATGCGATGCGTCGGATGGCCCGCTCCGACGTCCTAATTTCGGGCCTCGGCGGGCTCGGTGTGGAAGTGGCCAAGAACGTGATTCTCGGTGGAGTGAAGTCTGTCACCCTGCATGACACGGCGCTTTGCACCGTCGCGGATCTGTCGTCGCAGTTCTACCTGACCGCGGACGATGTGGCGAACGGGCGCAACCGGGCCGAGGCCAGCTGCCAGCAGCTGTCCGACCTCAACCACTACGTCCCGACCGTGGCCTACACGGGCGAGCTGACCGAGGAGTTTCTGCGGAAGTTCCGGGCCGTGGTGCTAACGCTGACTCCGCCCGCCGAGCAGCGCCGGATTGCGGAGATTACCCACCGCCACAACATTGCGCTCATTACGGCCGACACGCGCGGCCTGTTTGCCCAGGTGTTCTGTGACTTTGGCACCGACTTCACCGTCTACGACCAGAACGGGGCCACCCCCGGGACGGCCATGGTGGCCAGTGTCACGAACGACCTCGAGAGCATCGTAACGTGCGTGGACGAAACCCGTCACGGGTTCGAGGATGGCGATTATGTTACCTTCACCGAGGTAAGTGTCCGAGTCCGGGTCCGGGTCCGGGGTGTGCGCGGACAGTGTGCCGAATGTGCTATTTGCCGTGAAAATGTCGTTTTGGCCAGCGTGTGTTGGAAACGAGAGAAGCTAACGCAACCTTCGTACGCACGCATTCGGTCGCAGAAGGCCGTGCGTGCGTTTCTGTGTGTACGTGCGTGCGTGCGTGCATGCGTGTGTGTTGCTGGTGAAATTTGGTCGGGCCAAGTCCGCCCTCCAAACCGATGCGAACTCCGGTGGGCAGTGTTTGTGCTCATGCTGCCCTCGTCATGACGATTAAAGTTATTTCAGTATCGATCAAAGGATGTGTCATGAGTCATAACGTTTTCCATGCACTGAGCGTGGCAAAGTGGAGCGATTTGACTTGGAGTAGTGTGGCCTGAGAATGCCATACTTTCACCGTTTCCTACCGTTCGAGTTCGATTTAATGCATTCTAAAATTATGAACCCAACAAGCGAAAGACCCCCCAAATTCATCGCCTCCACCCCTCTGTGGCCACTGTGCCTGTGGTGAAACTTTTACTTTCTTCCAACACACGCGCCAACGCGATTGGGTGTAACTTTGGGGTGCATTTTTTCCTAGCTTGCTGCTTCACGAATCCCATTTTCTCTTTGTTTTCATTGTTCGCTTCATTCGCTCGCGTGTATCACTTTTCCGCGTTTACATCACACCACCAGTAGTGGCGAGCAGAGTGTAGTGTGTATATATTTGCTTCACGAGACGAGCTTCCGTGAAAAGTGCTGAACCCGCGATGCGGACGTTCGATGCGTTTGCGACGACATCGTTGCTGTGGTGATTCACCCAGCACACCTCGCTCTTGAATACCGCACATTGCATTGGCTGCTTTGTGTCAAAAGATGTTACCATTACATCCATCTGATAATGTTGGAAACAAAGCGCCCTAGTGGAGAACCGTCACTCCAAAACCATGCAAGCATTGACCGTGATCTGGTCTCGGGTTACAAACAATTCTAATCTCGGAGGCCTGATGGGGGCAAATCAATCTCTTAACCCTCAGCGTTACGCATAATAAAACGTGTCTTCACGTTTTAATCTCTAAACATTTGACCTTTTCGCTTTGAACTGTTACGCAGCTCTTCGCATGCTGCTGACCGTAAATGGCTTAATTCAATTAGCATATAAATCGATGCCAGCGATGTGAGTGAAGGGTTGTTGAATGATGGGGTTTAGATAACTTAGAATCGGTTCAAAGCGATCTAACGGTGCGATTGCATTCCAGGTCGAAGGTATGACCGAGCTGAACGGCTGCGCACCGATGAAGATCAAGGTGCTCGGACCGTACACGTTCAGCATCGGGGACACGACGAAACTGAGCCCGTACGTGCGTGGCGGAATCGTGACGCAGGTGAAGATGTCGAAGCAGATGACGTTCAAGCCCCTGTCGGAGGCCGAGAACGCGCCCGAATTCATTCTGTCCGATTTCGCCAAATGGGATCACCCGGCCAACACGCAGATCGCCTTCACCGTGCTCGGTCGCTACCAGGAGCGCCACGGCGGTCGGTTGCCGCGCCCCTGGAACGTGGCCGACGCGGCCGAGTTTGTCGAGCTGTGCAAAGAGCGCGCAAAAGAGCTCTCGCTGGAGGACGTAAACGAGCCGATGCTGACCACGTTCGCGAAGGTGTGCTCGGGAGACCTGTGCCCGATGAACGGTGCCATCGGTGGCATTACGGCACAGGAGGTGATGAAGGCGTGCACTGGCAAGTTTACGCCCATCTACCAGTACTTCTGCCTGGATGCCGTCGAGTGCCTGCCGGAGGGCACTGCGCTGACCGAGGAAGAGTGTGCCCCCGTCGGTTCCCGGTACGACGGCCAGATTGCGGTGTTTGGGCGCAAGTTCCAGGAGGTGTTGGGTGGCCTAAAGTACTTCATCGTCGGAGCCGGTGCTATCGGGTGCGAGCTGCTGAAGAACTTTGCCATGATCGGTGTGGCGTCGCGCGGTGACGGCGAAATCATCGTCACCGATATGGATCTGATCGAGAAGAGCAACCTCAACCGGCAGTTCCTGTTCCGGCCGCACGACGTGCAGCAGCCCAAGTCGAGGGTGGCCGCGCAAGCGGTGAAGCGCATGAACGCGGACATCAAGGTGACGGCACACGAGAACCGGGTCGGACCGGAGACGGAACGATTCTACGACGACACGTTCTTTAACCGGCTCGACGGCGTTGCGAATGCGCTCGACAATATCGACGCCCGTATCTACATGGATCGGCGGTGCGTCTACTACCGCATACCGCTGCTGGAGTCTGGCACGCTCGGAACCCTGGGCAATACTCAGGTAAGACGCGGAGTGGCCGGAGTCCCCGAAAGCCTGTTCTCCATGAGACACTGAACGTCGCTTTGTCAGTCGTCTTGATAAGTGACAGGCAGAGGATGAACTCTTCGGTTCGCCCATCAATCTCAATGACTACCCTTCCGTTCCGTGGTGGAAGTGTCGTAGTATTATTGGTGTTGGTACAGAGGTCACGCACGGAGCAGCGAGCGTGGAACACGTGGAATAACATTCCGGCACTCCCTTCCCGCAGGTTGTTGTTCCGTTCCTGACCGAATCGTACAGCTCGTCGCAAGATCCGCCGGAGAAATCGATCCCGATCTGCACGCTGAAAAACTTCCCGAACGCCATCGAACACACGCTGCAGTGGGCCCGGGACACGTTCGAAGGAATCTTCAAGCAGGCCGCCGAAAACGCCGCCCAGTACATTACCGATCCGACCTTCATCGAGCGCACACTGAAACTGCCCGGGGTCCAACCACTAGAGGCGCTCGAATCGGTCAAGGTTAGTAGACCCCCCCTTCCGCGAAGCCGGAAGCGTGTTCTTAAAATGTCCTCCTTTCGCTCCCTCCCTCTCGTCCAACAGAAAGCGTTGATCGACGAGAGGCCGAAAAACATTGAAGACTGCGTCAAGTGGGCCCGGGTGCACTTCGAGGAGCAGTACTCGAACCAAATCCGTCAGCTGCTGTTCAACTTCCCGCCCGATCAAACCAGCTCGACCGGCCAACCGTTCTGGTCGGGCCCGAAGCGGCTGCCGATGGCGATCGACTTCGATCCGGACAATGCGCTGCACCTCGACTACGTGCACGCCACCGCCAACCTGAAGGCGGAAGTGTACGGCATTCCGCAGCAGCGCAACCGGGACATGGTTCGCAAGATTGTGATGCAGGTGGAGGTGAGTGGCGGTGCAAGCGTGGCGGCAGGCATTAGGGTTTTGGGATTGACCGTTGTTTCTTTCGCCCCCCCTGTCTCTCTTTTTCTGATAGGTACCGAAGTTTGTGCCACGTTCGGGCGTCAAGATTGCGGTCACGGATGCGGCACTGCAAGCGGAAGAGAACGGTGGTGGTGGTGGCGGTGGCCTCGGCATGGTTGGCGACGATATGGATCCGGATCGGGTGAGCCGTTTGCAGCACGAGCTGGCCTCGCTGGGGCGACCCGATTTCACGATCACACCGCTCGAGTTCGAGAAGGACGACGACAACAACCTGCACATGGACTTTATCGTGGCCGCCTCGAATCTGCGCGCTGCCAACTACAAAATTCCACCGGCCGATCGGCACAAGTCGAAGCTGATCGCGGGCAAAATTATGCCGGCGATCGCCACCACCACCTCGCTCGTTGCAGGCTGTGCTTCGCTGGAGCTGTACAAGCTGGCCCAAGGGTAAGGCACAGGATGGACCCAACGAAGGATGACGGATGGTGACCGGTGATCTCTTTGCAGCTTCAACACGATGGACCGCTTCAAGAACGGGTTCCTCAACCTGGCGCTGCCTTTCTTTACCTTCTCCGAGCCGATCCAGGCGAAGAAGTCGACCTACTACGGCAAAGAGTGGACCCTGTGGGACCGGTTCGAGGTGAAGGGCGAGCTGACGCTGCAGGAGTTCCTCGACTACTTCGAGCGGGAGCACAAGCTCAAGATCACGATGCTGTCGCAGGGCGTCTGCATGCTGTACGCGTTCTTCATGACGAAGCAGAAGCAGCAGGAGCGCCTCAACCTGCCCATGTCCGAGGTCGTCCGGAAGGTGTCGAAGAAGAGTATCGAACCGCACGTCCGTGCGCTCGTGTTCGAGATCTGCTGCAACGATGACGCCGGCGAGGACGTCGAGGTGCCGTACGTGCGCTACGTGCTGCCCTAAACAGTGCTGAGGACCGGTTAGGCGTAGACATGCGCGCGCTGCGTACAAAGGGGAGCGTTTAAGAAACACATAGCAGGGTGGTTCCCCCTGGATCGGTTACAGGGCAGGGTTTCATACTGAGCAGAGTGCAGCAGCAGTAGGCGAAGGCGACGCTCTCGCTGAGTGGCTTGCTGCGATGGGCGAAATTGATTGCGAATTTAAATGACGGCAGAAGGGACAGAGTAGGCTGCGTGATCCGCGGGTTAATTTTTTAGTTACTTTCCCGGGCATCCGCGGGCGCCCGACGGAGGTCGTCGCAGTTTTTGGGTCTCGACCGGAAAGCGGGTGGGCGACAGAGGGGAGAAATCGGTTTGATTGTGTAACAGTGCGCCGTATGTGTTTCGAACAATGTGTCTGTATGTGTGTCTCGCTTAGTATTTATTCGATTATATTGATATTTCTACTTCTCTTGCTGATAATGAGATGAGAGATGAGCCCCCGCGAAGAAGAAACATATTTAGGAGAATAAAACCAATCTATACACCAACAATGGGCGCGCGCCGATCAACCACTAATGACGACACCCCCGATCATCCCCGATGCCGACAATGATAGCCGATGAATTAACGAATACCGAAAAAGCGAAGCTTTTCATTATTATTACACTTGATCATTTCGTTTCTGTTTTAGCTACTTTACGCGATTATGGTTAGAGATTTGACTACAATAAACGAAATCTAGCGACGAGAGGGGCAGGAGTCGGAGGAGAATTTAGTCAATAACCTGTAGTGTGTAGCCACCGTGTACCGCGCGGAGAACCGGTAACGGAGAGTGAGTGTTGGGGTGGCGCTACAGAGCGGACACCGAGTGTCGTCCGTGCCGTGTGTGCGCCTAGGTGTTGTGTTTGTAGAGCTAGGTTTAGAAGGCACACCCCGGATTATTCCCCGATAGTTTCCCTGACGCGCACTGGTCCGGCCGCCGCCGCCGCCGCCGTTTGCCGGAAGCCACAGTTTGTGCAAAAATAAATCACCTTTCATGATGCCTTTTTCATTTCTCTTCGGTCGCTGTTTGAGATGCTTCCCGGGGCTCCCCGGGGCCGTGCAATTATCTTTCCACTCAGCAGCAGACACAAGGGGTGCATATTTCCGAAGAACCCTTGTCCGTTTGCATCTTGGATGCTCCCCACACTCTGACTCTCGATTCGCCCCACGAAAAGAAGCGGCCGGCACGACACGAAGCATGAATCGCATTAAAACAATAGCTAAGCTAAGGTTCTATGATAATATAATCCAATGTGCATGACGGACGATGAGAATGAGTGAAATAAATTCAATATATTTTAATTGAAAGCATAAAAACCATTGCCTTCATTTTGTGCGTTCACCGTGCGCTATCCGAATCGGCCATTGCGCCTCAGGCATCGAAGAGCGCTGTCGCCGAGAAACGCCGCCCAACTCGACCGACGGCAAATTTTGTGTCCAATCGCCGAAACTGGCCATTCTACCAGGGTACGAGATCGCAGCTGGAGGTAGCTCATTCCAGCTCCGAGTGATCGGGTCTCTCCGGCAAACACGATCGTGCCCGAGCGCTCCCGATCGGAGCGAGCGCGCTGGAATGCTACCTCCAGCTGCGATCTGGTACCCTGGTAGAATGGCCAGTTTCGGCGATTGGACACAAAAT
>NC_071285.1:4735011-4795517 GCF_943735745.2 Anopheles bellator | reverse complement strand
GACGGACGGAGCGATAAATAAACTTCCGTTAGATATGTTTCCCTGGCCGTTAACACAATGAATCACAGCAGATAAGAAAACCCGGTAGATAGAAATAGGCAAATTAGGGATGAGATAGAAAATGATGTAAGAACAAAAAATATAAGAAAATGAACCAGTCTTGTCCTAACGGCCGTACCGTGCGGATTTCTTTGTGCGGTTCGAAAGTAAGAAACATAACTTGTATTGTCCATTTATTTCACCTTCTTTCGCTTCGCGATCTTGGAACATCACAACGGTTGATTTTCGGAAGTAAACGCTAACCAGCGCGCGCGGCCATTTTTCGGACTCCTTTATCTTTATTGGGCGCAATTTGCCGAGTGCGTACATTTGTCGGCCCTGTTTCGACAGTTCGATAGAGCGATTCTTGTGAGGGTGTTTTAACGTGTGTTTATTTATGCGCTTTGCTTAGTAACCACTTTGTAAGATCTCCGGGACTGGCGCCCGTGTGTGGGTGCGATCGCGCGAGTCGATCGCGCAACCCGATCCGCGATCCGCCTAGAAGACTCCAGTCGGAATCGGCAGCTCACGATTGATGCACTGACTAATCGCGGGTGTTACTGGTTGTGGCCGTCCAAAAAAAACGCCACCAATCTGTGTTCTTTCGCCATCGGTACAACGAACAACGCGTGTAGTAAATCTGGTCGAGTGCCTGGCGAGCGAGTTAGTGGACTGTTTTCCGATGATCGATGGTGACGCTGCGCCTTGTGTAATCATCAGTTGTTGTAGCGATGTAATGTGCGCCAGGGGCCAGGGCCAGGGTCGATGAAACTATCAGTTCCGTCGACGAATTGTGTGCTATCGGAGATTTGAACTTGATAACGGTGCGGCGAGTGCGTATCGAGAGTTGCCCAGCTTTGTGCCGCAGCAGCTTGGTCCCGGCCATTTCTTTATGCGGCAACAGTGTTGCAGCGCGTGACGCGCTATTTAAATAAACATACCGATCGATACACAAATCTCCGAGTGTTCCGATGGTGTTTGCTAAGCGTCAGCAACAAAGATTAACCGTAAGGGCTCATTTCGGGCTCGGGTTGATGTCCGCCTTCAATCCACTGCTCCGTGGCCTTCGGCGTGTGACTCAGAGCATCACCCGAACGCTGTATTAGTCAACCGGTTCGAACTGTGGTGGTTTCTGTTCCGAGTGGCCACCCCAGCACAGAATGGAACCCGGGCGGGGGGGATAATATGTCCCCGGTTCCGCGCTTGGAAAATAATAAAACAAAAATAGACCGCTGATAACCGGGTGGGGGACAACCGAAAACCCGCGTGAAGGGAAATCGCACGGTTCGTTATCTTTTATCGCGATCGCGATGTGTCTAACCCCGGACACGACGACGGCTTCCGCGGCCGCGGCGCGCGACAAGCTGCCAATCGTGCTGCCCCCCGCGCTTGTCACCGTTGGGCAATATCTTGTGCCGCGTGGATAACGGAATTCGGCTGGCCCGAACTAGGAAGCCCCAGGCTCAGGTGGGAAGTTATCATTCTGCAAACCATTGCGCATGATAACCCTGGACCTCGGGACACCCTCGGGGTTCACAACCCACTGACCGCAGCTCAGTCGATCGCTGGCATTCGGCCGCGGCACACATCACAATCCTTGCGGGAAGTATAATCTTAAGTTCGGGAAACACTTTGCACATTGTTTGTCTCTCTTATCGACCCGTTCGAAACAGTTTAGGACGATCCTACGGGTACCTGTCATCGAATGGGCCCGTTCCCTGACTCAAAGGCCACTCCCGTTCCGGGTACTGGCCGTGTGGCCAAACAACTCGCGCGCCCCCCGCTTCGACAAGCGGACGGAAGTGAATAAGATAAACATATGCAAGTGCGTCACATTTGTCAAATCGCCATTTTGTTTAAATCGCAGTAAGCAGTGAACAACTCGCCGCAGCGCCTGCTTTGGCGATGTGCGGCAACTGTCAAAAGCAACGGTCGGCTCCACAGTGAACAAGTCGAACTTTCGAAGGAACCGTGTAAAACTCCGTGTGTCCGAAGATGGATGTGGATCGGCTCAAGTGTAAACGCTGCGGAAAGTATCCCGACGGTGACGTAGTGGAGTGTGCGACGAAGGCGCACATTGTTTGCGTTTCTTGTACGGGCCCCTCCCAACCGCCGCTCTGCCTGGTAAGTGGCCCCCCTGGCCTACCGAGAGAGTTGCTGCTGACCCCGTAGATCCCCTTTCTCCACAGTGTGGTGCTCGGCTGAGCGACCAGCGCCGGATGAACCCGATCGAGCAGTTGCTGCAGCAGGCCAAAAGCGCTTGCCGGTACGAGCGGAGCGGATGCACCTGGAAGTTTACGGCGTCGGAAATGGACGCGCACGCCGGGGAGTGCAAGTTCCGACCGTACCGCTGCATCGCGTCCACACTGAACGTGCTCCGGTGCGAATGGATTGGGTTGCAGCACGAAATCGAACAGCATCTGGTCGAGGGCCACAAGGAGCTGGGCCCGGTCTTCCGCTTCCGCGAGTCCACGTCGATGGTGTTCCGCGAAGCGCTGTCACTGGGCGGCCTGAAGCTGGTCGATGCGTTCAGTAAACACTTTCTGTTCCACTTCTTTTCCGACGTCGAGAAGGCCACCCTCAGCTTCATCATGATCTACTTTGGGCGCCGCGAAGAAGCGGACCAGTACTGCTTCGACTTCGAGGTACGCTCCTTGCCGGCCGTCACATCGACCACTGGCGCGGACAGCGAGGGCACGGTTGACCCACCGGACGGTGGGCTCGTGCGGAGCGTAAAGTTTGTCGAGCGCTGCTACTCGGACGCCGAGAATTTGACCGAACTGATCGAGGACGAGCGCTGTGTGGCCCTTTCGCACCGTCAGGTGCGCAACTATCTGCACCGGGGTAAACTGTACTTTAGCTTCCGGGTCCGGCGGGCGGATTCAGCGCGGGGCGATCGTACCGTGTCGGAATCGTCCACCGCTTCCGACCCATCGCAGGCCGTTCCGGCGACGAAAGGCAAACCGCGGCCACCGCCGCTCAAGTTTACCGACAAGGGCAAAGTGGCCCTTGGCACCAAAGTGGCACCAATACCAAGCGGTCCGGTGGTGGTGGTGTTCCTGCTGCTCCTTCCGGTGGCTCCTCCTCGTCGTCCGGATCGAGGGCAAGCTCGGCGGCCAGCGTGAAGGCGGGTGATACGAGCGGCTCATCGGTAGTGCCGAGTTCGGGCGTGTCCCGTTCACCATCATCCGCCTCGACGATTACGGTCTGTTCGGAGCACCCCTCGGCGACGGGACAAGTCGTGGCCGGTGTCAGCTCGAACTCGTCCTCTTCGATCAATCGGGTGATCGTCACCGGGCACTACTCGCCGTTTGAGCGCCCGGAACACAGCCCCCTGATGACGCCCTCCATTAACAAGCACGACGTGGTAAGTGGCGGCCAGCGGGGCAACGCCCGGGGCCGTGCTGGCCGTGGTGGTGGCCGTGGTGGTGGTGGTCGTGGCAGCTGGAAACCATAACTCGGAGAAGCTTGTCGCTTGTCGTCCCGTTCTTCCGTGTGTGCTTTGTGCCGTCGCTGCTTTCCGTGTTCGAATCTCGATCCGAGTGCCTTGTGTTCAATGTTTCCTGTCCCGTCCCGTCTACTATCTAGCCACCGGCCTGGGCCGTTTCGCACACCACACACCACAGTACCACGCAGCAGCGGACCGAGTACCTGCGGATGTACAGCCAGGATGCCGTTCAGCAGCAGCCGAACCGGAAGCGGGTTCCGTGGGCCGACTGTACGCAAACGGGCAGCGTCTGCAAGGAGTACACGGCCCCGTACAAGGCGAACGACGACCGAGGCTACCTGATGAAGCATCCGACCAACTGCCTCGCGAAGCCCCAGCAACGACGGTGACCCCCCCTTCCGAATTGGTCATCTTAATGAAATAAAAAAAAGCTTCTTCCGATTCGTATATACTACGTTGATTATTCAGTTTTGCGGGTCGATACCAGAGGGCGCTGCTACGAGCCTGATTTTTTAAGGTTATGTTGGTACACTCTTCAGATGAACGTATGAAAGAGGTTTCATTTCAATCGGGCACTTAATTTTCCTATTACAAGCCACTTAGTATCGACGTGTCACAGGACCTTTTTACAGATTTACAAATCTAGCGTATACGGTGAATACTGAATCAATTCGACCTAAAATTCATGGATTTTTACCATTTTCAAAATGCTCTTTTGATAGGGTGCACTGCTCTGGCGAAAGAGGATGTTTTTCTTCTTCAAACCGGATCTTTTTTCACGAATTTTCTTTTCCAGTAGGTCTTATAGGTCGCATTCCACAAAACTGATGCTAACATCTTTTTGGGCAAATTTTCTGGACGAACTCGTTTCGGAACCGAAGGAAAAGGTTCACACCACTCCTTAGAGGCTAAGGAAATTCAGGATCATGGTGGTTTGTTTTGATTCAGGATCATGGTGATAGGCCTAAGTCTCATCCATAGTGATGAGTCAATGCATAACATCCACTTTAGCCTATCGAAAACGCTTTAAATGTTGACGAGAAAGTTCGAATGCGTTTTTAGCGAATGCGGCACACATTTTGCAAACAGCTTTTTGAAATCCAATACTTTAGTCAAAATATTGAGATGGCTAGGCCTTATACTAAATATCTGTAAGTGATTCGGCGATTTTCCAATAGGATGTCATGAATTTTTTTTACGATTTCAGGTGTTGTGTCTGGTTTTTGACGAATGTTGACATGGATCGTGTTGAAGGCTACTACGATCAAAAAATTAGTGACCGATTGAAATGAAATTTCGTTCATACGTTCATTCGAAGAGTGTACCAATATAACCAAAAAAAAATCACGCTCGTAGCAACGCCCTCTGGTATCGACCGGCAAAACTTAGTAAACAACGTAGCAGGAATACATTATTATTGCACTACGGGGTGCCCACTAGCGTCAGCACCGCTAGGAGTAGTACCGAAAGCAGCACCGGCCGGTGCCTTCGGTACACCGGATCCGATGCCGGGCTCGTGCCGATCGGTTCGTTCGGCGATGGATCGCCATCCGCACCACTGTCCTCGCCGCCGCCCAGATCGTTCTGGACCTGGCGCTCGTTCTGGCACTTCATCCACCGCGTGGCCGACGGTTTCTGGTCGTGCGCCACACCCATCCGCATATCGTTGAACCGCCAGTAGCCGAGACCCTTGAAGAAGTACGTCTTGCCGTCGCGATACTGTAGCGCCGCGTCGATCCCGTAACCGATGCCCTTCCAGATCGACATATCCCGCGGGTAGTCCAGCTCGACCTGGTTCGTGTCCTCGTCGAACCTACAATCGTAAGAAAGGCGCGGGTTAGCAAATGCCCAATTGTCTGGCCACTAGGGGGCCTCGTACCTCCAGTAGAGTCGGCCACTGTACAGGTAGGTCCGGTTGTTGTGACTCCACACGAGGGCCGCATCGATCCGCTCGATGCTCTCCGGTAGCCCGAGGTCGGTCAGCGGTCGCGGATAGCCCGGCTCCAGATACTGCGAGTTGAACACAAAGTATTCCTTTCCTACGGAGAGAGAGAGAGAGAGCGAGAGTTCCTGTTAACAAATGGTCACGGCCTGCCGGTTCGGTCAGTTCTTACCGATGAAGAAGATAATTTTCTGGTACTTGTTCTCGTAGACCGTATCGATGTGGTCGAAGCCGGCCGGCAGCCCGAAGAACATCCGGTGGATCTCGATCGGTTTCGGGCGGTGCAGGTCGTTCTCGTTCATGCGCCACAGCCAGCGGTCCTTGAACACGAACAGCTCGTTCCGGATCATCGTGACCGCGTCGAAGCTCGTGTTGCACGCGTTCGGGTGGAGTGGCTTCAGCACGGGCCGATGCTGATATGGCCGCCGGGTGGTGGTGCTGGTGCTCGTCGTGGGATGATGATGATGTGGCCGGTGATGTTGCCGGTGGCGCGTTGTCGTTGGCTCGCTGGTTGTGGTACTCGCGGTCGTCGGCGTTGTGTGATGTCGCTGCGGATGCCGGCTACTGTGCGAAGTTGAGGTTGGCCGTGCCGGATGTGGGAAGTATTCGCGCGACCGGGGCACTTCCGTGGTGGTGGTCGTGGGCATCTGGGGTCGCCCTGCGCCACCGAAATCTTCCCACGGATGACCCGCAACCTCCTTGCGTGGATAGTGTGGCCGTGTGGTGGGTCTCGGAGGAGGTGATGGCGTCGTAGAGGTGGTGGTCGTGGTGGTGCTCTGCGTTGGCCGTTCCGGGTTCTTGCCGTAAATCTTTTTCCGCGGACCGTAGATCGATTCGATGCCGAGCCGATCGTCCTCCGGGATCGTGTCCTTGCCGCGGTACGAAATGTGATGCCACGGGAACATGATTGCATCCTGCTGGGATGAATGGCCCAGGCCCAGCGAGTGCCCGAATTCGTGGACGGCCACATCAAACAGTCGGGTACCTACGGCGGGAGAGAGCGTGTCCTTATTGCGTTACAGGGGGCGCTGAAGCGACCGAGTACTTACCTTCCGCATCGAGTGGTTCGTTGAGGAGCCACGTTTCCTCCTCGTCGAAGTGGGCATCGCCACCGATGCCGCTGCCGGGGTAGAACGCGTGGGCCAGGATCTTGCCCGGCCCGTCGAAGCTGTACCCGTCGCCGTGGAACTTGCGCGCAAACAGCACCTGGAGGTCCGCCTCGCTACTGTACACCTCCCGGAAGTTGATGTTGGCGTGCCGGGCCCACAGGTCGAGCGCTTCGTGCAGGATGCGCCGCACTTGGCCCGCGTCCAGCTGGACCATCGATTGGTTGACCAAACTGGAAGCAGAAAAGAAACGGGTGGAACCACTTTAGCCGAGAGCTCCGAGTTGGATGGTGAAGATAAATAAGAGAGACTCGGTGGGTCCGCGGGTCGGAAGCTTCCGGTCCATTGAAGACGGATGACGGATGGGCGAACGGGCGCGGGAATGCAAATTCACTTTGCCGTCATTAATGTGCACAGGGTGCAACGGAGCGCGCCGTGCTAGGGTCCTCGGTCGGCGTGCCAGTCCACAGGAAGTGCAAATCTCGCGTGATGGATGGTGCTGCTCGCCGACGACCGAGGACGACGGCGATGGATGGCGCGCTTGCACCGTGGTGATGAACTTAATTTTCTTTGACGTTAAACTTTCATCAACGTTTCTCATTTCCGTGCGCCCGTTAACCCGGTTTCGTTGGCGTCCGTTTTCTGTTGGCTCATTCGCCTGACGCGGATAGACTCGGTGATGGACGAAAAGGAACTCTTACTTCGAAGTGACGAGAGTACGGAACATAGTCGTACGGATTTCGAAAATAGCAACGTGGGAATTTTAGAGATATTTTAGAAAGTTTCTGCAGTTTAGACACAAGTTTTATTATCACTTTGCTTTATTTGCTCCTTGCTAATCCCATTCTGGTTCTCTAAAGTACTGTGCTTCAAATACTACTGTAGCCAATAACTTCTGGGAATATTTTTATAAATCAATCCATTTTATTTATTCCTCTAAATCTATGTATTGCTTCAGCCTTCAACACATTCTTCGTTTCGGCTCCTACCTAATGGTGTCTGGACTATAAAAGGTGTCCAAAAATCCAAAAATTCGATCTCTTTCGACCCACAGCTTGGTACGCTTCCCGTTCATTGTTGGTCACAGTAGTAAAGCTGTCAAAGCTGTCGGCTGAGCATTACTGACGGACGGTTCAAAGCTCCACAAATTAAGCAGGCGCTGCCCGGTGTTGGGGCCACCCTAAACTCTTCATTCCAACCCAGCGCAGCGGCAACAGATGATACATTTCACCTTTTTAATGGGGGCCGCTTTTCTACAAAATGGTCACCAGGTGTCCCCCCGGGGGGAACTCCGGGACCTACGAGAGAAAGAAAATCTGGGGCGCCACTCCCGGGCACGTATTCCGAGCGGGGGTGGGGGTTGTAATTGAAAATTAACAAAATTATTATGCTCATTTCGCTCGTCCGCCCTGGCTCGGGCTCGCGGTCACGTACACGAGGCCCGCTGGGTTTATGGTCCCATTTTTTCCAGCCAAGGACAACCGAAGTGCGGACGCGAACGTTGATGGCAGGAAATGTTTTACGACGTTTGACGAGTATGCCGGGCCGTGCTGGCCCAGGCGGCCAGTGCCAATTCATTTTCCCCCGTTCCCAATGGGCGCAGCGAATGCAATTGCAATTAATGTCCCTGAGCCTACTCGGCTCAGCCCAACGGGGAGTCTAGTAGGCTGCGGACCAATCACACCGAGCGCGCTCTGACAGTCGACACTCAGTCAACCAGCCAGTCAGTCAGCCGCCAGCCCCGTTCGGGGAATGGAAAAATCGTTTCATTTCCGCTACAAATTGGATCGCTTCCGGTATTTCGCTCCGGGGGCCTCGCCGTTTGTGAGCGGGCGCGACTCGCAGGTAAGAGAGACAGCCTGTGCCGTGTCTGGACCGCCGGATGCAGAAATTGGATAACGTCGTAAAAGTTGATCAAATCTCGCTTTCTGGCCCAGCGCAGTGCCAGCGGCGGAAAATGATGGCCCCCAGAGCTCCGGCAGCGGCCCTCCGAAGAAAAGCTGTTAGGGGGGAGGGAGAGAGATCCGGTAAGTCCCGGGGTCCAGGGGCAGAAAGGCTGCGTGGTCCTCACAGCACACAACCACTACACTTTCATTAGCCCAATGGGTGTCCACACAGTGGCGGTGCGACAGAGTGTTGGCAAAAGGACACGACACCGGCGTCCCGGCACCGAGCAAGAGTTTTGCAGTATTTTAATTCAGTAAATTTTAATTACATTCATTTATGACATGATACACGTCGCCCTTGTTGGAGCTGCCCCTCCGTGCACCCGCCCGCCATCAGCATCCCCCCCGCCAAGGGACCATCGCGGAATCCCGGACCCATTTTGTCAACCGGATGGTAGCTACATGCTAGTGCTCCCGGCCGCCCAAAAAGGCAGCCGGACACATGAACACATACGGCTTCGTGTTCACAAAAATGGCACCCCATCCTGTGTGCAAAGTTTGATCCCGCCGTGCCGGCGTGTCCCGCCCTGACGTCAACGCCATTTGCATGTTTATCGAAAACTGTACCCGGTGTGACTTCGGTCCTTCGGAGAGAGGACGATAGTTTGGCGCCCGGTGGGCCAGTAACACCTCTCTACCTCCCGGAGGGGGCCCTCAACTTTTGCGAAGTCCTGATCCGCGCGCGCTCTGATGGGTGCGAAGAGGCTTAAAACCCGTCAATGGGAGAAGTTTTCCGGGGGCTCCGACTCGCACATTGTGTTGTCCCGGGGCCCCGTGGCTGCTAATTTTGTGATAAACGATTATGAGAGGGGAGTCCTTGGCGGTGGCGCGCGCTGTTCGAAGAGGTGTGCGATTATTTAAGTGCCTAGCCCTTTTGGTACACAGTTTGACGGATAGAGGGCGGTGTAAAGTTTGTGAATAATATGTTTTACCCAAAACAAAGCCGGGTTCTGGGAAAGCCGGGTGAGGGTAATTGAATTGAAAGCGAACCACGAAAAATCCTCTCGACCCCCGGAGCTCGGCCTCCCGTGTGTCCCTGTGCGCGGTTTTAAGCACCAAACGGAAGGACTTTAAACCGTGGGGCCCCTTTTGGTTCGATTTGTATGCATTTCCGGTACAATGTGGCCCACCAAAACCACACACACGCTCCTGCCCGCGGCCACCACCCACTGGTTTAGAATTTCGGGCTCCACATTGCGCGAGTGCGATAGGATGCGATCCTCCGACCGGTCCGGATTATGTGTACTGAGTGCCGTCCCCCGTCCCCAGGTGGGGTCGCACGGGCGTTGAACGGAAAACAGTGATAACATTTCGAGCGTTTCCAGCTCGGATGGTTGGCCATCTGGGTGCAGGTGGGTGGGGGGGGTAACAGGCCAAATGTTTGAAATGGCCAACCGACAGATGGCGAGGATGCGTTTCAGCGCGCTTTCAGAGCGCTCGCGAATCCTGGGCGTTCGTGCGCGAACAAAAGCCCACGTCCCGCGGATTTCTGGAGTCCCGACGAGACCCGACACAGGCGAATGGGCGCAATGCAAGTTTCTTTTGCGTGTGCGTTTTGTACAACCCTCGGCACTCTCGGTGGCACCTTTGCACAATGGGATTTTAGTAATATTTTCGTAAAACCTAGTCTGAATTGTTAACCTTGCATGTGGCGTAGTTTCCAAGAATTCTTCGGTCAAAGTCGAAAGAATTATAAAAATGGTTCTTTAAGATCAACTTTTATCAGCTACTTTAACGCGATCGGTAATCGCGTGTCTTTTTGCTTGTACCGAAACATAATTTTAAGATTTGGAGCTAGTGTTTAAAAAAAAAGTTAGTAGAGTTCTGCAACGCTAATGTACCTATAGTATTGAAAATAATTACTAAATCATTATAAAGGTAGTGGATCTTTCTTTAATATGAAAAAATCAAATATTAACGTTTGGCATCGATCGTACATTTTGATCGGGAATTAGTGTAGAAAACTACGAAAAAACATAGTTTTTCAACTTTGATAATGCAGCAAAAACATGCTTCGCCTAAACGAGACATTACCATTAAAATATAGGTAGTTTAAAACTGTTTGCAGTAAGTTTTACATCTGTCCCCGTCATTACCTGTTTACTACCTTACTTCGGATGGTAATAGTGACTGGTTTCAAAATTCTCATAAACGCAATGGGTTAAGCTCCTCCTTTTATACACTCATAAGGCATTCGATATTTGGTAGAAATTTGATATTTACAGACGCATTAAGACGATTATGCATTAAAACATTTGGGTGTAATGCAGATTGCATAGCTGAGGCGTTGAAAAACTCAGTTGAATTTACTCAAAACACAAGCATAAAAAAAAGTTGTTGTTGATGCATAAAACACATGCATAAAAAAAATAAAGTTGAGAAAGTCCACATATTCTTCCTAAAAACAATTATGTCCGCTTATCCCATCACAAATTCCCCACTGTGCTTGGCTGACCCCGACCAGGGCCTATCATCATCGTTCCGAGCACCGAGCAGGACCTTTTCCGGGGGCGCCCGGAGGGCCCATGCTGAGTGTGGTGGTGCTTGACTTCAACGTATCCTGGGGGCCCCGAAACCCGAGCCGAGGACTGTGTCAGCTCAGGTGACTCACGGAACGCGGATTTGGAAAGAAGACTTCGACGACGGAAGTGTCTGTTAATTTCTCTGCCTTTAATCTTCATTTGATGGAACAATAAAATTAGAAGTAAGTCTCCCGAGGGACATGTCAGCCCATCATAATTGACGCCCTTTAGACCCCCGATGGGTCCTAACGGCATTTCCATAATCCCATTCGCCCGTTTTGTGTGGGAATGTAGGAGCCATCCAAATGGCGGTGGATCATAAACCGGCGGCGCGTAAAGAGTGTGCACTACTCGGTTAAACAAACACATACACAGCATCAGGCCCCATCCGGCCCATCCTGTGAGACCGTTGAATTTGAATTTATTGAGTTTACTGCAAAATTATACGAATTATGCATGCACAATGGCAATAAAAGTCTGCGCCGAGCTCTTGTTGTCGCCAAAGTCGTCCTCGTCCTGGTTGTTGCCGTAGGCCATTTTTTTCCCGCCTTACGACCCGCCAGCACGAAGGATGCACTACTCTTCTTCACGCGGAGCAAAGGGGCGGATGTCTTTAAGACGAACGGGGAGGACTTTTGTTCCGCCAGCAGAAGGAGTCAGCCAGACACAAATAAAACTCTCGGTCCCGTCCCTTGTCGTTTGGGTGCCGTCGGGTGCTTTCTGGGCCGTGCCGCCCGTTTCGTCCTTTAAAAATCGATCTATGGCTTGTTGTGCCCCGTCGGGCCCCCCTTCCGAGTCCGATCGATCGGCGAGTCGAGAAAAACAAACAAGACACATTTGTTGGCAATTTGTTAAATATATATTTTCTCCTCATCGTCGTCGTCGTCGTCGTCGTCAGTGTCGTCTGCCCGGAGTGTCGGCTTTTTGCGCGCTCTCGTACCCCAAAAAAGTACCAGGACATTACGGGTCCCTCACTCGACCCTTCAGGGAGGGGCCACTTTCTTATCGCTTCGGGCGAATCTCGATCCAGCCGTATCTTGGCCTCCGGGGGTCGCCGTCATTCGGTGTCTTTCGCTTATTGGCACCAGAAAAACACAAAACAAACCCAAAAGAGGAGAGCTCTAATGGCGCTCCACGCGGGCTGTTATTACTGGCTGGGAGTGACCGCGTCGTGATGGGACAAACGGAACTACACAAGTTTCTTGGCACCACCAACCAACTGCTGTGACGCCACCGGTTGGAGGATTCTTTGTCTGTCGGACGATGGCCGTCATGGTGCGTCGCCCAATGATGGCAATAATAATCGGATAAATGTCGGCTTCCCCGTGTGCCGGCCCGACCCGGTGCACTTAAGACCCTTTTGTGGTCTGTTTTCAGACACAACACAACCCGGTTTTCATTTCGGTTCCATCGTGGATTCCATCAATTCTGGAACTGGTTGGTAGATTTGAAACACTAGAGTTCTATGGCCTCCAAAGGATGGATCGATTTTACGGACGCGTTCCCCATCGGTCCATTTGCCAAGAACAGGCCAATGACGACGTTTAGGGTTGCCTTAAAAGTTCCAAAGCATACTTGGATCGCCCAGTGAGCAAAGACATCCTAGAGTCCTTTGGAAAACCGTTACCGCTCCAACAGGCAGCCATCATTTGACAGTTGACAATCAGAACCTGCCGCATATATTTTTGGTGCAAAAACAATGGAAACTACTACCTTAAAACCCTGTGAAAATTGTGAACAAAGCAGGAGTCAGGTGTGGCCGCAAAGTGCACTTCCCAAAAGTGGACCCAATCGCCGGTTCCAATCGACGAAACCGATTGGCGAAACCGGGATCAGCTCGGACCGATCGGAAAATTAAAGAACGCCAAAGAAATAGATTGCGTTTTCGGTTTGTTTTTTTTTTGCCCGGCCGACGCATCCGGCACCTTCTCTCTTCGATTGGCCTTTCGCGGTTTTGTCGAATCGACCACCGGCCATTTTGGGAAATGAGAAAGCAGCCGGAGCAGCTCAGCTTCTCAGCGGGAAAGTGGCCCCCAAGGTGGAAATGGTCGCGGTTTGGTTGCGAACTATCCCGCCATCGGTTGTAACGGTGTAAGATTATTGGTCATTATCGAAGTGCCTGGTACACCGTCGGCTTCCGGTGCACAAACAATCGAGATGGGCGCTTGGTTTTGGCAAGGTGCACCTGATGCAATTTCCCATTTTTAGCCGTGTTTTTTTTCCTAGCGAAACCGATTCGATTTGTTGGTCAGTCACACACATGGGAAGCGAGAATTCTACGAATTCTCCCAGAAAAAAAAGGCTGGATAGCGGAAGATATCCCATCAGCCGGTACAGACGGAGTGGAGATTCGCGTAGTCCGTTCACGGACGTTTGATTGGATCGGCGGTGACGACGTTCGGTTTTCCGTGGAAAGGATTACGGCCGACGTGCCCGACGATTTCCCAACGACGTCACCAGATTAGTGTACCCGCGGCGAACCGGGTGGTAATGGTCGGAGGGGAGTGGCACCACTTTTTGCCACTCTCCGTCGACACTCAAGTCGGAACTCGGAACTCCGTTCGTTAAACCAAACACGAAAAGCACCGGCGAGAGAGAGCTTTCGGTCGATTTGACTGTATCATATCGCGGGCCCAGGGAAAAGCCGCCGGTCACACGCAAAAAAAGGAGCACTCGGTCGTTCGGTGTCGGAACCCCAAAAAGGAACCGGGGAAAAAAACGGGGGAACGCCAGGACAACGGGGAACGGTGTCCCTCGCGAAGTGTAGCTCTTGTTTGATTTTATTTAATCCCACCCCATTGGGAAGCACTTTGCCACAAATCCACCCCCGCCGCCCCGTCGCTGAGGGGTGCAGGAGGTGGTGCGCACCCAAGGAGGTCTTAAATTCGAGAAGTTCTCCGAAGACGCCGGCCGCGCGGTTCCTGGGTCCTGGGTTGTGGTTAGCGCTTTGCGGAAGAAGGTACACAGAACAATGGACATCCAACAAGGAGAGGGCGGAGGAGTACACCTTGCATGTGGCCACCCATCACCACCGAGGACCTCCACCGAGCCGAGGGGACTCAAGGACTCAGGGGCAGACAGAGTGTTCCCCACGTGGCAAAGTTTTAGCGAAAATTGGAAATTGAATGTTTTATGTGAGATTGAGTTGGTAGCCGGGGCCAGACCCGCCAACCCGGTAACAAGGACCCAGGCCCCGGCCACTGTAACAGGCTGAGTATATAACCCCCCCGGCGTGGAGTGGAGCGAATATTGAAGGTGGCGCGCGCACGGAAGAAGGAGTTCTCGGGAAACAAATTTGAATTGAGCCGTAAAATCTTCCTCCAGCTTCGAATCCGAGATGTCGATTCCGTTTGCTGCGCGCGACTGAGAAAGTGCCCCGAGTGCTGGTCGGCTGGAGTTCCGGGCCCTGAATCCTGGCGGTGGGACGGGGAGTCTCGGTGTAGGTGTTGTTTGCAAGCTTGTAGGATAATTTGCTGGCACACCATTCGACGGGGGCCGTCCGTTCTCGTCCTAGAACCCGGCCTCGGAACCGTGTGTTATGCGTTTTGTGTGACTTGCAAATGGCTCAGCCGGTGCCGTTCTCCGTGGAGCTCTTGCGTGCCTTTCGCTTGTTTTGATGTGATCACTTATGTATGTACATACACGAGAGAGAGAACTCCCTTTTCCTGGTCGAGGTGATATGCTGGCAATATTTTGTTGCCGCTTCTTTACGACCTCGGACTGCCTGTCTCGGGGACTGCAAGCGGAACCTGCCTCAGATCAAAAGCATATACTATTAACACGTCGCCGAACGTGCTGTGCTGTGTGTGGCCTTGGTCGGAACGCCAAGAAACGATGGGAGAGACAGACCGTTTGAAGTAAGTTGTCTTTGAAGTCCCCCCGGGCGAGCTGAGGGAGGCCCCTCTTCTCGAGGCGCACTAAGAATCTCCCGGGGGGCTCAGAGTCTCCCCCCAAGGTGTCTACTTCGTGTGTGCATCATCTTTCTAGGCCGTCGCCTGGTGCCAGGTGTGACGCGCTGGTGCTCTCGGTGTGCTTTAGAAATTCAAAAATAGCCCGAAAATGCCGGGAAACACAACATTGGCTCGAAGAAAAAAAGAGTTACACGTCTGTGCGCAGCCGGTAGGATTCGAACCTACGCTCCCAGAGGGAATCTGATTTCGAGTCAGACGCCTTAACCACTCGGCCACGACTGCGAAGCTATCGGGTGGCGGTTATTTCCACTAAACTCTCGATGTCTCAAGCGTCTAATACTAAGTCTTACACTTTTTCGAATTGTTTTATGAATTATTATTGCATTTTTCGCCATCCACCAAGCAACAGAATCCCCCATCGGAATGCCGATTTCACTCAAATTGTGTGAAAAGTGTAAGCACCTCCGGTGATCTCCGTGCATATCCTTCCACGTTCCGTTCCGTTCCGGTGTTGTTCACCGAAGACATCGTATATCTCTCGTTAATCGCGTCGGCCAAAGTCAACGACGGCAGGCAGCTCTTGTCTGGCGAAACGTATCCTTCCGCTGAGAGAGCCGTGGCCCGTGTGCCGTGTGAACAACACCCGAAAGAAAACCCATTCGGAGCCCTCCGGTCTCCGGTCGTCAACGGTAAATATGTTATCAAATTTGAATAAACTGCCGCCGTCGCCTTCAGCATGCCTCCTGGCTCTCCCGTGATCCCGTTCATCCCGGAGTGTCGTGTGTCCCGGTGGAGCGCCCCATCACGTCCATAAATGCGGCGTCTCGTGGCGGCAGCACGATGGTGGCACAAATTTATGCTTTCCACCCGCCCGCGTGTCAGGCTCATGGATAAGCACCCCCGGGGTCGTAACCCCCGGCTGCCGAATTTTGCGCCGAATGGCTTGTTTGTTTCTTCTGCGTGCGCGTGAACCTGTGGTGCTCGGAGGCCAAAGTGGCGCAGATTACGACAAATCGATCATACGGCCCCCGGTCACGAAGGATGTTTTTCGGGGGCGCACGGGCGCATACATGAATGGATGATGTGGTCTTCGATCATACGCTGGTGGTGGTGGTCGGTGGTGAAGCGAGACCGATCCACCCGGCCAACACGTGTTACGCCGACGGAGACGGAGATAGTGCCGGATTGGGGTCGGGAGGGCAATTAGCTAACCTGATTACGAAAGGTGTTCAATGAAACTCAATTCAAAGGCTCTCACTGTCGTTCGGCGGCGCATATTTTGAAGCCTTATTACGGAGTGTACCCACCCCAACACACCCGGGTTCTCAATGTAATTTTTCAATATTTTCCGGTGCCATAAATTGAGCAGTAAATTGGCATTTCCAGCGCAGGATGCGCGACATAACAGGGGGACCACCGGTGTCGCGCCATGGCTCGTTTCACTGGCGAGTAATTCGCACTTAATCACCAACACCGGGGCTACAACACAATTAACTCTCGACAGTCTAACCTCTAACACCGCGCGGATCCGCGCCTTTTCTCCGGTAAAGCCCAGGACGAGTGTCACGCGGGCCACCGAGGGCCCCATTTAGTGGCGCGTAAATGAATTTTCATCACATTTCACTCGATTCCCTCCCAACTCCGAGTCCGAGAAAATGCAGAAATATGGCGCGCGGAAACCGTGGATCCGGAACCGACCTCGACGACGACGACGCCGGCCGATGCGACGGGTGATGGCGTTTTATGAAGATTAAAATTTACAAACCATCATTATTGTTGTTGCTGACTACGTCCGTGTGCCGTGCAATTATTTCTCCCCACCCCCCCTGGGCCAAGGGTTTCCGGGAAATTCCGGTATCTTCCGGTGCTCTCCGCTTTTGGGGCCGGTTTAGTTTTATGAGCGAAATAAAACTCACTTAGCGCAACGAGGACGACGATGGCGAGGACGGTTTGGTATCATTCATCCTACGCTAACTGGGGGGCCGGTTGGGGGGCCGCCAGTGTAGTGTTCCTTGGCAATGAATTTCACCGAATTTGCCTGCTCTTTGCTGGGTCCGCGCTCGGTACCCCGTCAAAACTGTAATCTATCTGTTCGGTTCGGTTCTCCGCGGAGGTCTTGTTATGCGCGCGGCTAGTAACACTTAAACGGCCAATTAATACGGTAATTAATTAATTTACGTAGCACATTTTCGCGTGGTGCACGAATCCGGGCGATTTTAAGCCGTTTTAATTGAATAGCAGCGTTTCGTGGCTTGCTTCTCTTGGTGTGACAGTTCGCTCGGGGTTGGTTGTGATTTTGCGCGCCTACTTCAAACATACACCGCGGGCACGCCGGGGTTTTGTTTGTAATTTTCGGAGCCGACACTCTGTTGCTTTGGAACTCAATTATTGTTGCACTGACGGGATGACGCGGGATGATGCTGGATGATGGTCCACCGCGCTCGCTCACTCAAGGAGGTTGTGATGATTCAAATAAGCATCACACCCAGGTTGAGTGAGTGACCGAGAATGGAACGAGAGAGTGCGAGCGAGCGAGACAGAAGTTGATAAATTAGTTATCCTGGGGGTTGCCTAGCAAAAGTCGAGCGTCGAGTCACCGCCTGCTTGCCTGGGCTGCAGCGCAGCGCAGCGAGTGCTTCAATCAACGGGGCAATGTGTGCATTCGCTCACTTTGGGGTTGGGGTTAAATTAATTATTTACCATTCGGTCCATCCCGGGGAGAGAAAATAAATCCCTGCTTCAACAGGGTTGGGACTTGTGTAACTTCAAATCTGAATTCCGCGCCGCAAGAGCTGCCGGAAGGACACTCTCGGATGGACCGGACTCGAATGAATGATATTCGACCGAGTTGGTAACAATCAAAATTAACACTCAAAGCACACACCGGAGAGACCGGAGACCCCGCACCCCGGGGGGCGGTGAAAAATCGGGGAACACGGGGATTATGTCTTCTCCGACGTGATGCCCGGCCAGTGTCGCACCACAACCACCGAGAACCATAATTTATGAGCCTCTGGGAGTGCCTTGCTTGCGGGCGCGATCGCGCGGAAGTCCGAGAAGCCGGGCGTCGTATGAGCGGTGAGTTGGAAGGAATCGTGAAATGAGTTTTTTTTTCTTCGGCTGGAGGTCCCCCGGGAATGGGGGGGGGGGGCCCCACACGCCAGAAAGGATCATTGAAAAGTTCGCATTTCTACTACGCCCGTCCGGAAGTCCGAAGTCGGAAGCAAATCACAGGCCCCGAGCCCGCCATTGACCGAGGGAAATCAATTTAATTCCGAAGTTGGCCGGGAACGCTATCGTTCGTTCTGTTTGCTGGCAATTAAAAGCATGGCCAGCCAGCCAGTGTGTGATCCGCGGCTGGGGACTTCCAGAAGTCGCGTTCCGAGGCAGCGAATGGCTTTGGCAATGTTTCTTTTCAGTAAACCAGCCGGGTAAAAACTTAATGGAACATGCCACATAAATTTTCCTCGTATTGATTCGTCGAACCTGCAGAGACAAGAGTCACCGATGTGACAAGAAATCAAATAACAGAGCCTCAACAACGACCAGGACCAGGATGATGATGATGATGGCGATGGCGAAACGTTCCGCTATGCGAAGGTAATTAAAGGGGCTTTTTCGGTGCGGGAAAATGCGTGACAAACGCAGGAAGTCGCAAGAAGGAACCGGCGAACCGCGGGAGCGCGCGGACTGATAAAGTGGTGAAGTGTCACGCGGGCCATTAAATAGCAACACTCGAACAGCACGCACTCGGAGAAGCTCCCGGGCCCCGGGCACCGGGCTCTGTTGCTCCGTTTGGTACGGCGGTGACAATGAACGGAGTCATTTTTCACTCCCCCAGTGGGAAAAACGAAAAAAGCATTCCGTCACTCGGGGTGGCTTCGGCATTTTCTTTTCCACTTTCTCCCGTGGCTCCAGTTTCCGAAAAGAAATGGCGAACCGAACGGAACAAGTTTCACCGGAAGTACAGCAACCGGGCAAACATTGACAAAAGGATTTAAAGCGTTTGCGCTGGCACGGAAACGGACCGAAGTTCGGGGCACGCGATTAGAAGGAGTGTGTGACGGCCGGCGGGGAGGATCCTGCTGGTGGCGGTGGTGCCCCGCCGGCGACAGGCGAAAGTGAAAACCCATAAACCAGAATTAATTGGGCGTTCAACGAGCGGCACACACCCTCCCTCCTGAAACTATATCCTGCCGGGCGGGCTGGCGGTTCTCTTGGCTGAAACGTTTTTCTTCCGACGGAATTTCAATGTGGCCAGGCCAAGGAAAAGAAACTGGAAGATTAGAGTCAACAAACTGAATCCTGCAAGAGGATGATTGTTGCTTTTTCGTGTTGCGCCATTTCGTGGCTAATTTCTGTGGCACTTCTCTTTCGCGGTGGGGGCGATTGCGGATCACGGCTCACGGCTCACGATATTGTCACAAATACACACAGACTCTCAGTGGCAGATATTTACCTGAAACGAGACGAGAGAGAGAGAGAGAGAGAGAGAAACAGCAATGAGCGATAAGAAAATGCTGAAGTCCATTTGTCGCGTGAAAGATTTATTGCCACCGGATGCCGTTCTTCGAGGAGCGCACTTCGCATTAGCGTTATACTGGAGTGGAGATGTCCGTGGAAAAAGTCACCTTAAAGCCAGGCAAAAAAAAGCAGTCCCCGAAGGCGGAAGCCCCGGGCATAAGTTAACGACTCGGTCTGCGGTCCGTCAAAACTTCGCCGGACTCTCTCGCGCTCGTAAAACCGGGCTGAGGCGAGCCCGGGAAAAACGGGAAATTCCGAGATTTTATTGCCCGCCCCGCCCGTCCGTCCGGCGAGCAGCCCGGAAATCCGGGGATCGATCGGGATCATCGGGAACCGGTGCTGCGTCGCTCGGGGTGTGTCATAAAATCACGACGTCGACGCAGCCAGAGAAATTTGGATTCCTTTCTCGTCCCGCCGTGATGTGCCCGTGGGGTCTTAACACCGGGCCGAAGAACCGGACCGGAACCGGTTTACGTCTTTCGATATGCAGCACCGCCCCTCATTCCGAGTTATGAGTTTCGACTGGACTCCGGGGTTCGGGTTTACGACCAGCGCAAGGTTGGGGTGTTTTTTTTGCTGGACATTTCATCAACTTCGATTTTCCTCAGCCTGCAGACTGCCCGGGATTGGTTGATCCTCTCTCGCTTGAAGAAAAGGGAAAACGAAAAAAAGGAGGACCACTTGTAACGTGTTTGACGGTCATCCATCGGACGTCCCGGTGCTCGGTGGTCGACATTGATTTATTGACTTTGGGAAGAGTAATGAACGGTGGCGGAGATGGTGAGAGGCACAGCACGGTGTCGCCTTTGTCTCTTGCCTTTGTGAGGCTAAGGGGATCCCCGCAATAAGGGATCTCACGCCGTGCCGGGATATCGGAAGCTCTATCGAGCGAAGCAGATCACGCGGAAAGCGTCTTCTATTCGACACACGTCCTCCCCCGGGAGGATGTCATCTTTTTCCATTAATGCACACATACAAAAGAGAGGACACAAAGAACCTTGCGCCATTTATGCACCTTATGCTGCTGAGAGGAGGCGGGCGCTAAGTATGGCCCCTTTGTTCACCGACAAGGATGCACCGTGTGATGGACAGTGTGCCTCGTGGTGGGTTGCATCTCGGGGCGTTGGGCTAAAATATGGAAAATCATTGCTTGGGGGTCTCATTTTTCACCCTTCGAACTTCACCGTGCCCGTGCCCGTGTATTGGCAGGACACAGTGCACACTAATTCAATCACCGGGAGCACGAAGGACTCGGCACTTTTCAGCTGGCGGAAAATTTATCGCTTTCCATTTGGGGCGCCCGGCAGCCAGGAGGCCATTTTACGGTGAAATGCACATCGGCGAGGGTTCGGGTCAGGTCAGTCAAGTTAGTGTACAAATTGTTGGCGAGTTGAAGAATCGGAAAAGTGAAAGCACCCCTCGCAAATTAGGGGTCGTAAGAAGAAAAGTTTTGTGGGTCCTTGGCGTCGGTTTCTTGGGTGCCTCATCGTGGGGCCATTAAATTCAAGGAACTGGAACCGTGTTCGCAGTCAAACTTCACACGACTCGACTGTGGCTTCTTAGGCTGTTCAATAAGTTCGTAGCTTCGATAGGAAAAATACAATTTTTATCATTTAAACTCAAAAACCTCTTTGTACTAATGGATGGTGAAGAGTGCTTATACACTTATAAGGTATTCGTTCATAATTTTCCTTGGCTTTTAAACCTTTCAAAAATAAAAGTTAATTCATATGAAGAGTGTATCAACAGTAAAAAAAAAATTGGATTCGTCGCAGCGCCCTCTATTCGGCTACCGATCGGCCGATCCTACTTATCGGCTAGGAACTGATCGGCTAGGAACTTATTGAACAGCTCAGTGTTTAGGTTATGTTCTCGCCACAAAAGCCCCAGCAGATGTAGCGCCAGGAATGTTGTGACCGCACCGTTCTCCGGGACGGCCGGAAGTGCTCGCCGTGTCGACACGTGGCAACCGTATGCCGTGCAAGGAACGCATTAAGCGAGCGACCTGCTCCAGGGGTTGATTTAAGATCCGGAGCCGTAGCCCGTCAAAGTCGGCCGGTGGCGGAACAGGGGCGATGAATTACGTAGCCTTATTCCGCAAACGACGCCAAGTTGTTTCGCCAATTGTTGCTCGTTCCGGGCCTGCTGCTGCCTGGGAGTTGTTGCCCTAAGCCACTTTATCGCCCGGTGAACACTCTTCAATAAACACGGAGGGGGTGCAACCCTCGCCGTGGGGGATGCATGGGGCCGCACACACAGAAGGATCAAAGAAGGTGACGTGAGCCGTTGTTGGCTGCAGAGCGGTTGGCCACCACACCTTGCGCAGAAGTCAGCCATCGACAGGACGCCGTTCACACATCAACGCTAAATGCTTTCATACACAGTGACGTGGGCCGTCTGGCTACGGGGGTGGTGGGGGCGGGCTAATTTCTCCCCGTACAAGGGCCGATCATTTACAGCGGAGTGGCTTTTGCCACATAATTTCTCACTCTTCCCACCCGGTCAGGAAACGGGTTCACCGGAACGTGAATAATATCTTTATCATTGCACCAACGACGATGCGTCCGATGGGTTGTTGCGGTGGCTTTGTAGGTCAGAGAGCCTCACGGTACCCACTTTGCATCGGAAGCGTCCTATTGAACGGCCCTGGGCTGCCCTGTTTGCTGGCGTTGCGTAATCCACAACGCACACCGGAGAACCCAGAAGGATGCATCAGGACACCTTGACTCCCGGGGCTTGACTTTCCACCGAGAGGGAGGGAGAGAGCGAAAGAGGATTAAAACGGGGCATAAGCCATCCTCGGCAGGACGGTCCCGGGGGGCTAAAGTACATTTCCTTAAGGACGTCCTTCAGCGGGCCGAGATGAGAATCTGACGGGCCCCTGGTACCCTGTGTGCTTGCAGCTAAACGCACGCGTTCGTTCGATTCGAGATTGGGTAAGCAAATCTCCTAAGACAATGAAGAAGGACACACATACGAGAGAGAGAGAGAGAGCCCACCGCTCTCCGCTCGGTTCCCGTGGTGGCTTCCTGTTTCCGGCGACTCAAAAGACGTTCCGCGTGAAGTGGTGCGCGACTCTTGCGGTGCGGTTTTTCCAAATCACGGACCTACCGGGCCTCTGTCTGCCATTGATGAAGACGAACTCGGGAGAGAAGGCATTTTGTGGGGGCAGAAAATATGCTGATAAGACAATTGTTAAGTGGTTGTTCTCGAGGAGCTCCTTTATATCCCGGGGGCGGGGTTGGCTTCCGTGACTGGATCTCAAGAAGCTCAGCCCGCAAGGAAGATCATTGTGAGCGCGAGTTTGGCTTTGGCCATGGTGGCGGTTGCCGCGAACAAAAGCCGCGAACAGGACTCACCCAGGAAGGAGCTGAGGAAGAGTAATTTTAAACATTTCACCGACCATTTCTCGAGCAACCCAAGCCTCCAATCCTTTTGTTCCGAGCACGACGATGAGGATGCTGTTTAAGACGAAATTACTCCCTTATTAGTCTTTAGTTCAACTTTGCGCGCGCGGGATCCCCCCGGTTTTTAAGCCCCACCGAATTAGGATTAGCGACGGCGACGACGGCGGGAGTTTACATTGGCAATGGCCCCCGACCCCAAAGTGCTCCAACTCAAACGAAAGCGTCCGACGCTGTGTGTCCGCTTCCAATAAGTGACCGCTTATTGTGTTAACTGCCAACAGCTTGAGAAACTATCCTGGCCGTTGCGAAACAACCAACGCGAACGCGAACAAACAAACGGCGTGGCCGCGTGTTGCGGGTTGCGATATTAACTCTTCGCCCGCAGTGTGTTTACCTTGGCCGCGCTCGGACGGGAGTTTTAATAACCCGCGGCGACTTGTTGCCGCCCGGGCTATTTGGAGAGGAGTTCCGCAAGTTTCGGTGAGCTGGTGGAAAAGTTTTGTGAACTCCGAGTTCGCCACAGGGACAGGGTGCTTAAAATTGTAATTTAAAAACTTGCCCATAATTCAACCGAAATGAGGCAATCAGAAAGAGCGAGAAAGAGAGAGCGAGAGAGAGAGAGAGCGCAATTCTGTGCCGGATGGAGGCGCCTGGTCAGCCTCTCAGGAACGAGTAGAAACTCCGATGGTTCGCCGATGATTGAATTTTCCTGACACAACAATTTCCCGCCTTGTCGCACGCGTCAATAATCTCTCGCTCTCACTCTCTCTTTCTCTCCCGCGATGGTGGCACAGGCACTTCATCACCGTCGGTGGTGGTCAGCGGGAAACAATCTCAAGAATTTTCATCCTTACGCTCGCGCGCTTGATGTTGATTTATGAGATTATTATTCTTCGTCCACTTTTGCCGGGCCTTCCAGAGAGGGCCCTGCGATCGGACAACACCGGAACACACCGGTGCGGAGAATCCGGCTGGCTGGCAGAACGACGATTCTCTTCTACCTTGTGGCCACGCCACCACACGGCGGCACATACGATGGCCGCGAAAATATGCTCGCATTGCAAAATTCTTCGGTAATTGGTTTTATGTGTGTGCGAGTGGCGGACGATGCAAAAAAAATTATGCCAGGTGGCCCCGGGATTGGTGAAGAATTTCCCATTGCCACTCTCTCTTTCGAGAGAGGTGGTCCTGGGATAGTTGTTCCGTTTTACACGTTCCATCATTCGCCACGGCGGGACCATTGAATTCGGAATGAATCCGAAAAAGTGATCGAGGCAGGGCCATTGATCGAATATTCAGCTCCCCGGCGCATGGGTTGTAGCTTTTTCACCGGGCAATGACAGCCGGATGATGATGGAGCACTTTCAGCGGGGATCTTTATCGGTTCGTCCTCGGCTTACTTTGTTGGCGATATTATTTGACGGCTTAATTTCAATCATTTACCGCATAAACGGCTGCTTCTAGGATTGATATTTTAATTTATTTGTTTCATAGAACGATTGTATGGTTAAGCCAGGATAAATGGTTCGGAAGGCCTTATTGTGTATTTGGTGGGACTTGAAGCGAATCATTTATTATGAGTTTGCTTCCGTATTTCGGCCAAAAACCTTAACCAAGGACCATTATGCATCAAAATGGTGCTTGGCCCAATATTTGCCACTACATTTCATACTGGCCATGTGTTCCCCACAGTGCCACCGTTCCCCATGAGCTACATGTTAATTATTCCATCAATCAAACATTTTGACAGACGGAACACGCCCGGACGATTGATAGGGGCCGGCAAATCGCGACCCTAATTGCTCCGACACTGTCCAGAGTTTGACCACTACTAGGCGTTCCGCGTGCCCTCCTATTGACGAGTAATTGATTTTCCCGACTGGGGAGCGCCTCAGAAGCGGACCCATTTCTGATGCGACACGGAACACGGCCGTGTCGATCCCTCCGCTAGGAGTTTCCTGCTAGGTTTAATTTATCTTTCGGCCCTCTTCATCTTGTGGCCCTGGCGTACGGCGTACGTTAATAAAAAACAAACTTTTCCCGTTTCGCACCGAAGGAAGACAGGACACTGGCGGGAACCAGCCGGTGCTAGGGGCGGCCGTCGGAAGAAATCACATACACTTGGCAAACTTTCTTCCACCGAGCAGCACCGTGGAGAGTGGCAAGTTACTGCAGAACGGAGCCGTTGGTTGGGAGCTGTTGAAAGTTTTCAAAAAATTCTTCGTCCTCACCGACCCGACGGAGCGACCGAGCGGAGCGTGATGTCTATTTGTACCGATGTTTGTTGGCCTGGCGCACCGAACATGCTCGTGACATGCCGGGGCAAAATGGGGCACAAAACTGCTGGGAAGGATGGTTAAAAATTTCCTCCAACTAATCTTTCACATTTCACGTCGTCGTCGTCGTCGTCTTCTAGGTCCTGGGGTCCGTGGTTTGAGTTTCGGATGATTGGCAATTGGCAATTATCTGGCCGTCGACCGGCGAGCGCGATGATGATGATGATGGGGCGCCCGAGCGATGATGAACACGCCTCACGTTGCCGTCCTTTGCGCGGGTTTTCACGCCCCGAAACGATGGTGTGTTATTTTTATTCCGTACCGAACCGGGGAGCGGGGATGGAATCGATTTTTTGTGGTGCTCGCAACACCGACCAGGTCCGTGGACGGAGTGGAAAGATCGAATGAACTTTTCGCCGGTCTCGCGAAAATGATGGATTCGACAGCTCGGGCCCAGGACCGTCCCCGGACCCGGAGAGGGAGATGGAAAATATTTGCCGAGATTTTCCCGTGCAAATGAATTCGTTCTTGGCACTTCTTCGGCGGGGGGTGGTGGTTACCACCATTCGCTTCCGGGCAGGGAGGGGGCTTTTATTGGCCCCGTGGATTGTTTTCGGGCTCGAGGAAAATGGGCCTCGGGGGGGCCGGAGCGGAAACCCGAGCGGAGAATCAAATGAAACGAAAGAAGCAAATGTTTTAACTAAAAACAGACCGCGAGAGAGGGAGAGAGAGGCAGAGGGAACCCCGCACCAAATGTCCGGTGGCCAGTGATGTACGACTTTTACAACAATCTTCCGATAGTCTCGGCGCCTTCGAAGGGAAATAAATCTCCGCCTCGGTTTCGGTCTCGGGTTTTCCGCGCGCGTTTTTCCCGACCGTCGGCGGAACGTCGGCGAAGAAGATAAATGTGGGACCGTCATAACGGACCGGGTGGGTTGTCAAACAAATGAAAACACGCGCTTAGCGTGTCGGCGGGGAGCGCGCACGTCACCGCGGGGGGTTTATAGAGCGCAGTCCATATATCACCGGAGCCGCGGACCCGGAACGGGATAAATATGTCGAAAACGTCAAGTCACATGCAAAATCTGGCCCCGGTGCGGGGAAAATCGTTTAATCCGCTTTTCACGTTGAAACGGATCATGTTTCGCCCGGATCGGGTGGGATCGGGTGGGATCGGGTGGGCCGCCGGTTACATCGGAATTAATTCCATTATCGTTATGCGCACCGTCAGACCGGAGGCGCGCTCTGACTTCATCGCCTCTCGTCGCGCGGGCGCGCTTCGCAAATACCGATTTTCAATTAAAAATCCATCCCACCGACGACGACGACGACGGCGGCAAGGACGATGCCCACCGCGCGATTACATATGGCCATGGTTTCGCGTCCAGAGTCTCGCTCCGGAGTTGGGAAAATGGGTTCACGAACGGTACAGATTACTGCCGACTGCCGCCGGTGTGCCACTCGTTGTTGTTTTTTTTTGTGTCGGCCACTCGTCGGAAATCCATTCACTCGCGGGGTGCCGTTATGCAATTGGTGGCCGCCGCTCAGCCGCCATTTGGGGTAGTTAGGTAGTCGTGTGTCCGGGCCGCGATTTATCATCATTCGCTCGATGCTCCGGTGTCGCTCGGGATCATGTAAGAAAGAGTTTGGTTTCTATTGGCTTCCCCCGCGTAAAGTCATTGGCCCAATGAGGTACCGCAGGGGGTGGCAGTTGAGGTGACTAGTCAAATGAGAAACTAGTCAGGATAACAGAATCCTTGAATGATTCCGTGAAATCAATAGTGTAATCCGTGAAACTTTGGGAGGATTGGGACACCGAAACTTCTTGTTGAATTGTTATAGTTGGTGCGAACGGCCGATTCGAGCTATGGCCGTTTGTATCCAGTCCTCTTCAGTCCTCTTGGCACGCTGCCCCTGCGAACACTGTCCTTCCAACTATATCTAGGCCTACCGGCTGGCTTCTTGCCGTGCACCTGGAATCCTGGACTCGCTCATTCGAATAATGTGCCCAGCCAATTCTATTTGATTGTTTATCATGACAGAAACTTCTGGATTATCAAAGATTTCATAGATTTCTGTATTATAACTGATCCTCCAAAATTCTGCATCCTTCACTGGGCCAAGGATTCTTCTAAGGATCTTTTTCTCGAAAGCATTTAATCTGCTTTCTTGCCACTGAGTCAGGACCCAGTTCTCCGATCCAGAACACAAGATAGGCCGGATTTTCGTCTTGTATAGTCTTAGTTTACCCTGTCCATTTGTATTCTTTGCCTTCGGAGACGCTGTCTTGTAGAAAAACCTGTTTTGTTGAACTCCCTGTAGAAAGTATCGTAAGTTTCGACCAGAAAAGTGCCTAATGATTCAAGCTAATGAGATTTAAAAATTCCAGGAAACGTTCAGGTTGAAGAAACAGTGACCTACTCGGCCTCGCGTTAGTCTTGGAGCACCGGGCAAGGCACCCTCTTTCGACTTCCTCGAATAGAGGCTCACCCCTTCGAACAAATTGATCATTACCGGTGACAATATTTCGCTCCCAGCGGCTGTTGGTGAGGTCTGAGGCCAAAAGCTAGACCCACAATCGGCACTACATTAGGGACCCTGTGTCTGGCACATAATGCACTTAATGCCGTTGCACTAACCTCTCACCAAGCGCGAGAGAGAGTGTCTTCAAATCCACACCACCCCAACGCAACGGCTCCAATCGCTGGCAACGCGAACAGCGAAAACGGAAAAGTCACCAGGACACCCACCGGTCTCCAGGGGGCTCTGACGGAGACCAGCTTTTGGCTGTCTGCTGTTTTCCGCAAAAAAACGGATGCAAAACGCGCGGAGAGCGCTACAAAGAAGATAAGCCCGGGCAGAGCCGCGGCCGCGGCTCCGGGTGACAAGCACCGAAAGAGGTGTCAATGACGGGAACGACGCGAAGCGCGAGCACAAGAAAATCTACTTCCGCCCGGCCCAAAGGAGGTCCCGCGCACCGAGTACGTCGAAAGTCACAATTTTCAAGTACCGCGCCGGGGGTTTAGCACCTTCACTCGAGTCCCGGTGCGCCGTAGGCCCCTGACTGCCTCGGCCAAGGAGCTACACGGGATGCACTCGGAGCAGACGACGTCGGCACGAACCGCGGAACCCGCCGGGGGTTGGGTTGGTAAACCCGTTTAGCACTTGGTTTACCGACCCGACCGAGGACGCCCATCTCGCGACTTTGACACACACATCCTCGTGGACACAGTGGAGTTTCAAGTGGCGGGAAGATGCCGGAGAAAAAGTTGGCAACGGAAGAGTCCCCGACCGCCGGCTGGTGAATCCGGGCAACAAAAAGCAGTTTATCCAGCGACAGAATATGCTTCCGTGGGGCTCCGTGGTTGCCCTGCCGCCAATCTTCCGCTTATTTTCTGCCACATCAGATAGCGACATTAGAGCGAACCGAACGACGGAACCGAGCTCGGGGCTCCCGGGGACTGATGGACTGAGTCGCTAACAATTTAAGAATATTTTCGCGCGCACCCTTTTCGCGCAACGCTGCTTTTGAGCTGCTCGAGACCGCCTGGACTAAACGGCACTCCTGGGTTAGTCGTGCCGGGGACACATACGTATCTCGGTTGCAATTACTGGCTGCATCGTTTGCTGTTTAGTTTAAAGCCCCTCCGGAAGAGCCTCGGAAGACCCATTAGCCTGGAACAATAATAATTGGCAGCCCTATTCAGCTTTTAATGATTCGTGCGCACGGCGTTGGCGGGACGGGCGCGGAATTTGAAGTGGCCAGCATACACTCCAGTCCGACACGAGCGGCTCTCGTCAGCCTCCGGCCGCGGGATCCTTCACTCTTTTGCTGCAACGAGTCACCGTTGTAGGGCTCAGCTCATTATTTGTGGCCCGTCCGTGGGTCCGGGTGGGGCCCAGCACCTACCAACGGAGGTACCTAGGACCCAATAACGAGCGCTAGACATGATTTTTGCATTCCATTTGGTATCCCGGTGGAGCTAATGATGTGAGGAACTTCCGCGCCACGAACGGTGTCAAATTAAAGGATTCGCGGGACGCTCCAACCGTCCAACCGGCTTTGGTATTTGCTTTGTCATTTCCGCCAACAGTCCGAAGGAACTGGGAAGGTATTCTGGGTTTAGGGAAGAGTCCTGGAGGGGCTGGACCACTCTAGAGCAAAGATGGATGCGAAGGACGGTTGTGGACGGAAGCCGACCGACACCGACACCCAAATAATGATACACTTCGAGGCGGCGGCCAACAGCTGTTGAAGCGTGGCGGGATAAAGAACTTCCTGTTCCTGCGCTGGAATGCCCGGGGGAAGGGGGTGCAAAAAAGCGCCTCGCGGTGACTTTCGTATCTTTATGTCGGAGCCCACCCTTGGGAGGGCTGCTTCCGGACGTTTCCGTCTCCGGGCTGCACGGTGTGTTGTGCCCGTCAATATCGCTAATGCTATTACTCTCCGGGACAACGTTCCGGGCGCCACGGGTCCGCGCTGCTGTCGGAGGCGACACCAGCCAGCCAGCCTGCCAGCCAGCCGCTTTGAAGGAGTCGTTTGCGCCACCATTTCCAGTACACGGCGCTGCTGCCGTCTTTATGTTTCTCGCCCGGCCGAGGGCTAAGTGGTTTTTATGCTTTATTGGAAATATGTTATGATGCAGGTCCGTGAGTCCGGCGGCAGGGGTTGGCCCGGGGGGCACAACGGCTCTATCGTAAAATATAAACCACCCCCCGGGCTCGTTAGGGGCGACGACATTTGGAACTTCGAGCGCCACTTCGCCAGCCCGGCCCGGGGTAGAAATCATGCCAAAAGAAGGCGCCCCAAGTTGCTCCGGCAATATTTGCCTACACAAAACATGTGCGAAAATGTTCACAGGACCTCCCTGGCCCCGCCACAGGAAGTAATGAAGCAGGAAGCGGAACCGGCTGATAGTGATTCCGGCGCCCGGCCCGTCTGCGGGAACTCTTCGCCGTTCCAGCTTTGATCCTTTTTCGTACCCATCCTGCGTGGGTTCCTGCTTTAGGAACACACACCCCCCACCCATTGGATACCCTTTCTTCTTCGGTTCGTTCGGTTGGCGGTTCCACTTATATTGGCGTTATTAAACTAAGTGCCTGCCCGTTATTATGATTAGGTTTGTGGCCGCCAGAGTTGGTTGTGGATCCGTAGTATCCGGGCTCCGGGTGTTCATACGGCTCAGACGTTCTCGCCCGGATTGGCTCGTAAAACCCGAGCGAATCGAGCGAATGTTTCATTAGATGATCGAAATGAGGGAATAAATGATCCGGAACGGGACAAACGCACTTTAATAGTGCATTTCAAGTACTGACAGTATTTAACCAACGGACATAAACAAACTGACAGCACACTGACCGGTCTCACTGACAGCTCATTGAAAGAGCTGAGAATGCTCCGCCAAATAAACAATGCGGAACGGAGTAGCAGTTCAGGAACAGAGACACCCAAAAAGCTATAAATAAAAGGACTGCCGGCATTAATAATCGTGAACAAAATATTCCTTCATTGAACACACGACGCTCGTTGGAAGCCTGCGGTGAGACATGGCAATCTAGTAAACATGGAACCCGTTTGTGTTTCAGAAGTCATGTCCGTGGAGCATCCTTTGTGAGGGTTACAATCTGCAAATTCAAACCCCGAGAGCCTGAACATGTTTCGAAATGCAAAATCTGAAACCACAGCCTGCCAGCGCATCGGAAACTGAGTGGGAAGCCGGACGGAGAATCGGTGTCGAGTCCACACACGGAACGGCCGTCGCAAAAGTTTTCGAAACGTTATCCTTTTCGAGCGACGAAGGTGTGTAGGCTGTCTGTTGTTGCAGGGCGATTCCTGGCGGGATACCTGGGCACTACCGGTCACTTGTTGAGAATCCGGACAGAGTTTATTATTCGTACCGAAAAGTGTGTGCATCTGCCGAGAGGTCTCCGAAGGCCAGCCCCGACTGCCCCCCCACCGAAGTGCACCCAAAAGTTTGTGACCCAAAAATATGTGGTTGTGGCTGTTCCGGCAGCTTCGGTCTCGGGTTCGAACGGAACCGGATTCCCGGGGCGAGTTGTTTAAAGTTGGACCGATTCCTTTTGCTAAACGTGGTATTAAATTTGACTACGGAACATGATTTCTCTCTTTTTCTGTGCCTCTCCAACTGTCTACCAGGAATGCGCCACGGGCGGTCGGAGTAAAAAATGGAAGCCAAGCGACGTCCGACAACATCTGCCGACAAACGGTTCCCCTCGGATTGCGCGCCACCAGAAACACTTAGTGACGCTACATTATCATTTCCTGTGGCCGGCACCGCAAGAAGAACGACTCCAAGACACTCGGAGGCCCGAGGAGTCGTCATAATGAAGAAGCTCACCGCAGCGCAGCCGTCACCGTGCGTGTGGCCGAAAAGAATTGCACCATGTCGAAGACTTAATATTTCATGTTCTCGCTGCTGCACCCAGGACCACGGGTTTGGCCCTCCACGCCTATGGGGAACGCCGTTCGAATGGAGCAAAAACCTGAAAGCCTCTTAATACGGGCGGATTATCGCACACCGAGCGAGCTACGTCGGGGCCAGGGCTGGGCCGAAGGTATAGTGCCACGTCGCACTCCATAACTCAATTCAATTAAGTGACTTTCAGCAGCTGCTACCCCGAAAGGTGCAGGCGACAACGGTGCAGTCGGCTTGGTTGGTCGGTCCGGTGTTTGCGCACGGACGGACGTGTTCGGGTCACCGTTTCGAGTTTCACAGTCGGCGAACCGACCACCCGTCAACCCGTTCCGACACATTATGATTCTGGGATCAGAACTTTTCCCGCCTGTTCCGGCTGATGTCTTGCACAACAACGGCTTAAATTTCATCATTAATATCCTTACACCGGGGCCAGGGCCGCCCCGCGCGCTAGACAGACTAAATCGCTGGCGCTTGTCTCTCCGATCCGGTGTCCTTTCCGCCTTGGTGAGCGAGCACCTGGCACGACCCACCACGAGAAACAGGAGACGGCCGTGAGCCGGCGTGGTCTCGGCGATAGAATGCCGCGGTGCTTGAAATTCATTTGACCTCAAGGCGACAGGGCTAGCGAAACTTTGTCTTCGGCCTTCCGCCCCGGCCGATGGTGACGTGGCTCCTGGGTGGCTCCTGGGTGCAAACAACAAAACCGATAGCCGGCAGGCAGGCCGTGGCCCAGGTTTACCTCGAGTTGATGCCAACGATGATGCTTCCGGTGTTCGCCGTCGCGGACAGCGAAGAACGATGGCGAGAGAACGGACAGACCTCTCTCTAGACACGGACCCCCGGCGAACGCCGGGCATGAACCGGCGAACTTAACTGCTTCACTAAATATTGCTGCCACACCGGGGGAGCCCACTCGAAAGAGTTAGGAGGCCAACCAGGCAGTACGGAAGATCACTTAACCGTCGTCGTCAGCGTCGTCGTCAGCGTCGTCGTCAGCGTCGTCGTCGTTTGCCAAACCCGGCCGACGCCGGACCCGGAGCGCGCACCTTTCGGGCAAACGATCGAAATCAAATCCCATCAAAGTGGGAAGGAAGGATAATTTTTAATTGGATTTTCATAATACGATGCCGTTCCGTTGGGATTTGGGGCTCCGACCCGCTCAGTGAACAAATCTCTCGTTGTTGAAATCGCCTGATTGGTGCGAACCCGCCGGGCCGGGCCCGCCACCGATTTGTTAAGTGGCTTCAGGATTCAGGACGTTTAGTGGGGCCGAAACACAGAGCCGACAGCGCGCGCGCGAGAGAGAGAGAGGCAGCGAATGCGACAGCGGATCAGGATCAAATGGTAGGACACGGACATGCAAATCCGAGATTCGGATTCGGATTGACGCGATGTTGTTGATGTGTTTAACAAGCCTCCACAACAAGCCGGCCGGTCGCGGGCACGGCGCGATTAAAGGGCTCGCCGTCACTTGTTGCTGAGGTGGGTGTCGCCGCCGTCTACACGCCGTGGATTCGTTTAACTAAATTTCATTTCTGTGTGTTCTTTGCGACTGACAGTAATCAATTGGCGCGAGCGTTCGGCCCGACGGACTCGCTGATTCATCAGGTTGATTACATTCGGCGCTGCTGCTGCTGCTGCTTCTTTTTAATTAGTGCTCTGTTTGAACTAGATAAACACTCGGAGCGGAGTCCGTTTGTCTAACCGAGCAGCAAATTTGGAGAACACTCCACAAGCAGAGCAAATCCGCACACACCGCCACTCCGGGGCCGAAACGGTGACCAAAGTCCTTTCCGAGTGGAGAGCCTAGAACAACCGAATGCACCGAGTTGTTGTTGTCCAATCGGTCTCCATTTCAGGTCGCCCTCTGTTTGGTCGCCAATCAGTTGGCCGGGGGGATTGAGAGCCGGAAGCCGAATCGAGTCAATCAATCAAAAGTTTGGGTCCCACAGCGAGCGCCACGCGCGCCGAAGGAGACGGATGGGATTCTTTATTTTTTCATTTGTTTTTTTTTGTGTGGTTTTTCAGGGGTGGCGTAGGTCCCGCCCACCGGTGGTCAATGCGCGAATGGGCGAATGTGGGGCAAAAAATATATATTTACGAAATGGCCACCAGCTACTGGGAAGGAAACAACGAAACGCACGTGACACAACCCGGGAGTTCCGGAACCGAACCGGCGGCATATAAATGATGTGACCATAAATTACCACGCAACGCACACCACATTTGACTACTGCGTATGGACTCGGTGCTGTCGGGTGTCGAGATGGAGTGTTTCCAATTTGTAAAATGGCCACCGGCGGCAAGGAGTGAGATAAATGATTTTACTCAATCTGACGCTGAAGATTGAGCATTTCACGGCAGGCTCCATATTTATTATTTGGCCGCGGCAGCATTTCCCACGGCGAAAGTGGGCCACAAGCCACAATTGACGAGGGGCCCTCAAGAAATTTATCACGCCCGAACGGTGTGCGCCGTCGTGCGGGCCTCTAATTGCACGCCACAAGTCACGCCGGCCAGCCTTTTGATGTTTAATTGCATGTTTTGTTTGGGACGATGCAACGACACCTGCATCTCGAGGGCAGCTGCAACAGGCGGCACACAGGGTGAGCTTGGTACGCTTCACTGAACCCGAAAATCTGCGCTCCGGACCACGACCGTGGATTGACGGTGGTGCGAAATTGACACAAAAAGCCAGCGAAAGGCTCAGAGCTGGCGCTGTAGAGAGCTGTTAATTACGCCACGTTCCGGTCCGTCTGTGGTACGTGACCCCGTGCCGTCGGTGGATCGCTTCTGCCACAGGTGGTCGAGTTCCGAGCTGCATCTCGTCCGGGGCCATTTTTATCGTGCTCCAGGTGCAGGTGCTCCTTTGCTCCAGACTTTGCAGCTAATTGAGACCTTCCACTTCCGAGCCGAGCTTTTGTGTTCCAGTCAATCTGACCCCATTATTCTCTCACAGTCCCGACGCAGCCACCGAAGACGCCAACAGGCCACGCTGTTTGAAGGTTGATTACTTCCGGGCTATTATGTCCGGTGCGGTCCACAACTCCGTCTTCAGGCCCATCACCAGGGCCCATAGCTCATTTGGCGTGGATTTGCGTACCATCTTGTCCGCGCGATGGCAGAGTTTAATGTGCGACTTCCAGAACCGGGACCTAATTCAATCCCTGCTGGTGATGGCCAAGTTCCAGTTCTGCTTCGTTCGTGGGGCTGGGGGGTCGGAGCGTGACCGAAAGTTGCTTCCCGTGCCCGCCCGAAAGGATGCGTTTTTGGGTCGGAAGTTAGGGCCGGAAGTTGATCCGCTTTCGACTTCCAGCCTGGAAGGATTTTCGGGATTCGTGTGTGAGAGGGTGCCATCGAAAACTTCGTTCAAAGACCAAACTTCAAAGACCAACGAAAGAGACCGAGGCTGAGGTTGGGGAATGATGGGGAAGGCCCTCCGGGAAACTCTTCGGGCGAGCTTGTCCAACAGACGTGCAACACGATCCCACCGCTGAGAAACGTGTCCGACCGGTCGACATGAGCGATCCATCTTCGTTCCACCTTCTGACGTTATTAGAGCGAGCCGGCAGATACGAGAATATGTTCCTATAACGGTGCCAACGTGTCAATAAACACGTAAACTAATCTGACGTCAGACATCCCGGGGCCCGGGCAGCGCCAACGCCAAGGGTGAACGCCTCGAAATAACAGAGAAGCGAGCTTGGCTAGGAGTTAAAGTCAATAAGGACCCGCTCGTACCGGAAATGAGTTGGGCTGGGTTTTCGATTGGCGAAGTGCAGCAACGGGCGCGCAATCGATTGACTCTCAAGTGTTGGGCAGTTGGCCAACTTTTACGGCCAGCTGTACCTTTTTCCGCCAGCGCGTTGGTCGCGAGTTATGAGACAGACCGACAGCCCACAGGCAGGGGACCCTCGGGAGCAATAAAGTTCGAGTTCGAGCACACGAACACGAAAGAGGATCACTGGCTGGATTAGCAGCGGCCGGGTTTTGTGGAAAAAGTTGAAACAGACTCTTGTTAACACCAAAAACGCCCCGATAATAAAATGGCCGTCGGATGACGTGTTGCTGGCTGACTGGAGAGTATTAAATGGGCTGACAATCGCTCTGCAGCGGGCTAAATCTCATCTCACGATGCTAATCGTTGTCTGCAGCTCAATCTCTTGCTTAACAAGCTGAGCTCTGGGGCGTCGTCAGCCACGGCACCGTGCCCGGTACCGAGATTAGATCAAGATTGGATCAGATATGTGCATATGTTGGGCGCGCTGTCTTCTTGCTCCGCGTGGCGTGGCGTGGTAATCCTTCTCCCCGTCGGTCGCCGGTCGGCGGCGCCGACGCCCGGCTGCATAAATTAGACATAGCGCCGTTCGGACGTTCTGGTGTTGCAAGACACTTGGCAAACACTGAAGCTACGGTTTCCGCCGCAGAGCTGGTGCGTCCAATGCACGGTAAATTGCTTCTGCGAAACACAAGCGATGGGCAATCCATCCGGGTCCCGGATGCATCCACCACCAGCATCGGGCTGGATGCACAGGTCGGTAGTTTGACATGCGTCACTTCCTTCCTGCGATATCCCGCCACCGTCCGTCCAATGGCGGCGGCGGCGGCGGCGGCGAATGGGACTCAATTTATTTAAATTTATTTATTGAAAATTTATTTCTTTCACCGGGCGTGGCGCCCCAGGCCAGGCGTTATGAGAGGGGGGGGGGGGCCACCTCCATAAATTGGAAATGTTCATATTCCTCGTGTTGTCTCGTTACGCCTGGCCCGGATTTAGCGGACCCGCGGGCACTGATGGGGGTCCATCAGCCGAGGATGCGGCCCGCTTAATGACGTCTGTCAGAAACCGGGTTATACCGCGTATCACCCCTATGTAAATGCTACGCACAAGTGCCGCAGCCGCACAACGGTTGCTGTGATTGAATCCACGCAGTTCGGCCGTATTTTTTAGCCCTAGTCAGTCTCCATTCTTTGGTGAGCCAATCGAAGGAGGCCCACCGTCGCTGGATTGGATTTATTTCATCAAATTTCGTTCGCCTAAAAGCGTGCTGCCACTCGCGATTAAATGTCAACGGGGCGGAGTGCTCGACGACATTAAAAGCCCGGCTCGCCGCCAATAAATCAACCGGCCCCGGCTTCATTTGTCTTCATATATATATATATATATATATATATATTCGTGGCTCACGTGTGTTGTTTGGAAAAATACCCTGGCTCCACTAGGGCCCGAGGATTGCCTCAAGAGGAGCACTCTGCAGACGATTGGCGGCCTCCGAAAGACATTCAATTTATTATTTTCGGGCTGGCCGAAAGGGAACGCGCGCGCGGGAAGCGATTTTCCATTTGATATTGATTTTAATCATATCTGTCACAGGGGCGTCCCGCCCCACGGCAAATACGAATCCGGGCGGGGCGGACGATCAAATTGAGTTTGGCAATGCATTAGAGTTCATAAATTGGGTCTTCACGGGCACACGGGAAGCGGGAACACAGCCCGTCGCCCGTCGTGTCGTCGTCCGGGAAATCCATTTAACCGTTGTTTGCTAGGCGCGACGGACGAGATCGGTTGGAAATGACACTTCTCGAAGCTCCTTCCGGGAATGTCGCCTTAATGGCCACCTCCCGATGGCCGATGGCAAGTGACCAAAGCAGCGCCCGGACCGGGTGCGGTTTCGATTTTCAACCGATCCGAGCCCCGATAATAAATATTTTCATTTCATCGGTTTCGGCCACTCGGCCAAAATTACACACGGACGAACGGACGGACGGACAGACCACACGGACCAAACGGGGGGATAAATATTAGAGCGACCAGGGACCGTGGAATAATTCAACGAAGCCCGACAATGTCCAATATTTACACAGTGGTGACATCATCTCGATTCCGGGTCCTGGTCTGGGACGCCGCCGCCGAAGAGCTACAATAAAATCTCCAATAAATGACCATCGGCCGAGTGCGCGGAAGAAAAGTTCAAGTCCTGGAGCCGGGGCATTCTCGAATAACATTCGCAGCCCCGGGGCCGAGAACCACGCCCCGGCCCCGGCACCCGGTAGGCTAAAATCCAATTTGGCCCCGTCCCGAGACGCAGCAAAACAACGCAGGTTCTCCGCAAATTGAAAGTGTAATATTTTTGTTTGCCTTTGCCGGGGCGCCCTGGCTCTGATTGATGGGTCCTGCCGCCGCCCAGGCCCAGCGGATTGATGTTAGCGAGCTTAAGCCACCGACGGTGGCCAAAATATTAAGGACACCCCACGATTGATCTCTCACGGAACCGAGAGGCCCGCTCCGAAAAGGGGTATTTGCTGCCGTGTCAGGGCGAGTTTGATTGAGTACCGCACGGTTGGTGGCCCCCACCACGACGAAGACGCTGGCGACGGCGACGTGTGATGATTGCGAAACTTTTCTCAAAACCAATATTTTAGAAGGAATCGATCTGGATGGTGGCAGATAAGATTATTTTCCTGCCGAGCGTCTCCTCTCGGTGGGGTTGACTTTTGCGGAAAGTTTCCGTCTTCAAGGAAAGGTCGTGCTGTCACTAAAGCCAGCCTTTGTTGTGAGTGGCCCGAAACTTAGTAAGGGACCGTCGCCCAGGAGCTTAGAAGGTTGAAATTTTTGGTCTAAAAAGTAATTACATTTTGCGTTTCGCATAAATCACCCAAAGTGCTTTCAATTAATAACAGGCAGCCATACGCGGTGCCAATGCTGTCAGTTACCCCCATGCTTCGATGCTGTCACTTTGCCGCGTTCGCTCTTCACGGGTTGCTTAGCTTGAAGCACACCGAACAAGGCGTAATCCGCTCGGCACATATCGCTCCGCTTTGTAAGATGCTTACAGGACTTACAAGATCGCTTCCCGTTCCCCCGTTTCCGGCCGTAATTTGTGCGTGCGACACATGCTGGTCCGCGTTGGGCTTACCTGGCGAAGAAAGAAACGGGACGGAGAAGAAACATTATAAGTGGATTCAGTTCACCGGCCAGCAATCTGAGGCGCCCGAGCCCGGCTTTTATTGGTTTTATTATCAGCAACTTTTCTGTGATTTTCCCGGAAAACAATCCGAACAGCCAGCCGAGTTGGGCTTACTAAGCCCAACTCGCGGAAGGAACACCAAAAATGCGCCGAACTAAGCGCGCCCAGAAATTGGAATATAAATTAGATCCCCACCACCGCCGCTTGGTTTTCGCGCCAAAAAATTGCACACATGCAAATACGGTCCCCGCCGGATTGTGCGCGCCTGCAATCAGGAGAATTAAGGAAATATGGAAAGGGCTGGTGCCTTGTACTTGGGGCCCATTGTTTACTTAGGCTGGGCTGGGCTGCTGTTGTTACGGGTTTCCGGTTTAAACCGAAAAATTTAATTTTCCGCCTCGTTAGCTGAACCCCACGGCACGGGCACGGGAAATCTATTTCCCTTTTGCAGCGCGAACCCGTGCGAGAGAGAGAGAGAGAGAGAGAGAGAGAGAGAGAGCTAACGATGTAAGGAGATGGCAAAAGCGCAACCGAATTACGCGCCCGCAAGACGCTACGGGCACTCCAACAATCGGGCCCGGGCTACACCTTCTGGGAGGTGGTGAATCCTGGTGCTTTGGATGGATCCTGCCATTCGACACGGCGTGGCGGTTGGTGGCGCACAATTACTGCGGCTCCACAACTTTGGACCCGCAAATCGCTGCGAACGCATGCAGCTCCACAGATTCCACGTGTGGGTGGGGGGAAACATAAGCCAAAGTGGGTTGAAAACAATCATCTTCCCTCGCTCTTCGCTTCCCGTGTTTTTTCGAGGACCGAGGATCCGAGGCCAGCTCGAATTGTCGAAAAAATCAGACTAAGTGCTCCGGGCGAAGCGAACCGTGTCGCGGCCGCGCGGTGGCACACGGAAGTGGTAAAACAAAACCATAATTTCCGCCCGGACCACCCGGAACATCCTGCCTGGCGACTCCCCCCCCGTCGAATGCTCAGTCAGCTTGGAGCGTGTGTATTCAAACACGGCAAAAGCTTGTTGGTTGGTGGACGAGGCCGAGTCAAGTCGTGCGATTTCAATTTGTTTACTTCCGATTTCCATTGGGACTTCCGGACTTCCGGACTTTCTCCGACCGGTTTTTATGCTCCTGCCGCTACTGCTGGATGGTGTTGGATCCGTCCGGTCCGGTCCGTGAGACCGATTTGCCGGAATGGCATATCATTTGAAAGCACTTCTGCAGACAATTGACAAGTTTACATGTGCGCCTTCACCGGAACTGGCAGCTCCCGGCACGACCCGGCACCTCGGGCTCGGCCGCAGACTCGTGTGATGCACAGATGTGCCCTACTTCGGTCCAGCTTGCTTCCCAGAGAGAGACCGTTAGCCTAGAAGCATGTCTCGGGCTCTGGGGCAAAAGCTCCGGGAGCTGTCAAGCACCAGGAGGAAGCCGGAGCCGCCGGGACGATTTAAGCCTTCGCCCAAGGAGCCTCTGAATAATGGAAGGCCCATTTTTTTGGCTGTTGAATTTTCATTGCTTCATCATCATAATCATCGCACACAGGGCGGGGAGAAGACATTTTTCTCTCGTCCCCGTTCCCAGGTCTGCTGTTGTGGGCACACCACTTGGGCGGACCTTGGGCGTGGGCTCTGTGTTTTTCTTCACCATTTAAACCCGAGTCCATGCGGCCCGTGGTGGTGGTGTTCGCCATTGTTGGCAAGTGAAGCGGAGCCCCTGTAAGGTAGACAACAAAATGTCATTCTTACTGACAGCACCCGACAACACCATCGCTCCGCGGGGGCTGCACCGTGGTTCTGGCCACGCTAAAGGATATCATCTGCAGCTCGGTGCCGAGCACGGTGGTGTGCCAGTGGGCCTGGGTGAACGTGTATAGAAAATGCATAATGCATGTTGTACATCCTTCCTGCTGAAAGGGGAGAAATGCGCTTGCGGCCAAGCTGCGTCGGTTGGTAGGTTGACGTCGTTCCCCGTTCTCCGTTCCATCCGGTGCACCGCTATGCAACATTGTGCACCGCATAAACCCCCGACCACCAGCAACCCGCCCCTCGCCGCCGGACCCTCCGCAAAGCAAATCTTTAGCAAACCTTGAGGATTCTTTTGGGACACGACCGGTTTGGTTCGGGGATCCGGTGGTTGCGAAGAAAGCTACGTGTCTAATCAGTGCGGCTGCTGCTCCAGGGTGAAGTGGTCGTTGCCAGGGTGGTGAACCCTCCAGGGGCGGAAAAACATCGAGCAGCGGGCAAGGAAAAATACGAGGCCCGAGGAGCGCCCTGATGGAGAAAAATCGGCGAACCGAATGGCTCGATTCCCGCGTTCGTCGGGGAGTGGATTTATCGAGGGAAGAAACCTTCGGAAGCTTGCTTTGGTTTGTGTTTTTTTTTCCTAGTTCCCAAAGATGGAACACCTTTACGGAACTGTAGTAGTTCGGAGCTGCAAGATTCAGATTTTAACAGAAATCAGCGAAATGGACCGTGGAGCTTTTGCTTAACTTTTCCTGCGTGTGGTTCTTCATTTTTTTCATGTTTAGATACCACATAATCAATGGCCATCTTAGAGTCCAGTTGGAATGAAATGGAGTTCATTCGAGGTAGCTATGGATGTGAGGTGGCAATGCTTTAAATGTTTCCCCATTTTCTGTAAACATTTCTATGAAATGTTTACAATTCCCAGAATGAAGTTTGACGTTTGAAATGTCAAATAATCGGTGGATTAAAATCCAAACACTAGATGGATATAAAAGCAGTGCACGCAGCTCTCAGGAGTGAGTCGCAGTTAGCAGTTAGTCGGCGCAGTGTATTCAATTTTACATAAATAAAATCAGGGTTGCTTTGATCCGACCTCCACCTGAGTCTTTTACGTCCTTAACCAAGAACCATAATCTCTGGGCACAGTTAGCTTCGGTCAAAGTGTTCCACCTTCAACGCCTCATCCAAAGCTCCCCGAATCCCGGTAATGTTTTCCACCTTGGTTCCGCTGCGCTTTGTTAGTGCCACTGCACTCCTGCGAAGCCATGCAAATGGGAGAAACATTCCCGAGTCTATGTCCCTGTGACTCCTGTGTCCTTTCCCACAATGCACGCGGGGCATCAGCACCAGCAGAAAGGCACCTCCTCTAATGGCGGTTTGATTCGGCACGAAAAGGCACTTCATCGATGTTCGTCGAACGCTCTCCCCTCCTCCTTCCTCTTCGTCTTCGTCCTTAGCGGCGGCCGCCGCACACACATATTAGCCGATAAAGTAATAAAAAAGTTCCCACGGGGCCACCGCCGTTATTGCGTTCAATTTCGCTAAATTGTACTTTAATACTTTATCTCACCTCCGAGACGTGCCAGACGCCGAGAGCCAGAGAGTCCAGTGGCGGCTGGAGGCACTATAGTGCCGGGGCCATAAATATTCGGCGACCAAGGTGACCAACGGGAAAACCGTAGGAACGAACGAAAATGAAAATTTTCTTCATCACCATCATCATCAGTGCCAGCGCCATCGCCGGTGGCAGTGGCGAGCGTAAAGTTTCTACGTTTGATGAACCGAAACGAGCCGTTTTGACGATGCCCAAAACGGGGACAGTGTGGAGAGCGAGAATGTGTCACACAGAGTTCGCCTCATGATGGGCGGCACAACATAAAAAAGGCTGTAATAATCATCAGCGCACTTTTCGCGGTTGACGCCCGTGGCGGAATGCGTTCCTCCACTCTCTGTAAACTACCCGGATGGGTGTTGAAAATTTTAAAACATCTTCCAGGCCACACTTTGTTTGATGGAAACTATGTTTCGCCATGGCAACCAAGCAGAGCGCAGCGCGACGACAGTTTATGGCGTGCAATCAAAGTGCATTATACACCTTCCCGACCGGCCCTAGTGTCCTTTTAGCCGCGCGTAACGTACTTTCCGGGCGTCTTCGACGAACAGGACGATGGGACGTAATGAAAAATATGGCCCTGCTGCTGCTGAAAACCGCCCCGGGGAACTTGTGCTAATGTCCGTGGCCGGAACGTCTGCAAAAGAATGCACAACCCTCGCATCGAGCGCCAGGAAGATGGCCACCGTCTCGTGTCGACTGAAAACCCGGTTTAATGGTGTTTCTGGAAGAGATTTTGTGACGGCAGTGCACTCTCTGTGTGTCACCACAGCTCCACGTGAACCTGGGCCGGGAGGTCATCACACGCCAAAGTGGCCCAAGAAACCCTCGGTACCTTCCTTCCTGGACGCCACATCGCGTTCGTAATGACGTCGTAAATGAGTACCCCGACCGGACCAGCAGCGTCCGGAAGAAAATTGGAAGCATTTTGATCAAGGCAATGATGGCGTCGTTGGGATTCGCTTCACTGAAAGGGCTGTGCTTTCCCGGGCCGAGCGAAAAAATCTAATCACGGGAGCGCGCACTCTTCTGTGATGGCTTTCACCGGCGTAAGCGCTTGCCCCGAAAATTAACCCCCTTTTTTCGGGTTCCTAATTTCCTTTAATCGTCGCCATCTTACTTCTTTTCCACCGCTCGATTGGACCAACGGATACCAGGAGGAAAACATAAAACAAGGCAAAGCGTGCCCTGTGCTCCACTTTCGACCAAGCGTCCGTTTCCGCTTGTTGATCATTCGTTCAAACAGTCGGACCACTCGGGCCAAAAAGGATTGGAAAGTTTTCGCATCGATTTCATCGAAACAATAGTCACGGCCAGCAGCACCCCGGGCAGCACCAGAGAAGTAGTAAGCGGAGTGAAGCGGCTCAAAAGCAAAAACTAGACTTCTATCCAATCAGACGGACAGCGTTTTTTGTTGTGTGCGCAAATCTACAACCATCGAGGAAACACTAGTGGCCGGCGGCCAGCCAGCCCGCCGAGCAGAGCATACCGAGGATAGCACTTCTCTCTGCCTTCCGAGGAGACAGGGCCTTCGAGGGACCTTTAAAGGATGCGCACACGAACGGAGCGCCCCCGGGGACGGACGACCCGAAAGAAGTGGCCAACCGAAGCAGCGCTCGAGCTTATTTCTCTTTAAGGACTCTCTGTTTTGTGTGTAGCCAAAAGCGTGTTCTCCCTGTTGGGAAAAAGGAACACACTCCTGCCCCACGGAACCGTGTGCGGAACCACAAAAAGCGTCCAACTTTTCGGATCTACCGGCGGGGCCAACACAGGTATCCGGTTGAGTGCGGCGGATCGTGCAAAGCGACAACCGAGCGCTGTCCTTAATCGAAGACTAAGTTTGACATCGAGCGAGTGTCTTCTGAACGCACGCTGGGCTGGCCGTGGCCACCTCTGCCATTGCTTCCGGGCGGTGTGCCGAAAGTTGTGTAGTTGGCAGGAGGCAAAAAAAAGAAAGAAACGGGGGACAAAACAGAGGGGGAACAAACAAATAAACACAGCAGCAGCAGCAGCAGCAAAACTTGCAACTCCACCGGGAGCTGTACGGCTGGCCACCGCCTGGAGAAGGAGAAGACCAATCGTCCGATTCCTTCCAACTTTCGCCGCCATGCGTGTGCCCCCCCGTCGAGCCTCGGCAGGCTCATCGGACTAATTAGGGAGACACACACCATAATCGTTAATGCTCTAATTGATTGCCATTGGGAGGACACTCCGTGTGCACGGTGGTGTTTGGTGTCGGCCCGTTAATTGGTATCCTTTTATTGGCCTCTGCGCGCAGCACGAATTATTATTGACCTCCGGAACTTCGGAAGTAAGTCAAAAGTCACCCCATATCGGCGATATCAATCATCTTCACTTGGCAAGGTTCCATCTCTGGGGTTTGGGCTCCTGAAAACTCCGCACCGAACAATCCAAGTACTCATTGAAGCTTATCTACTACCGGCGTTAACCGGCGGCGACGGCCAACCCGTTGTCATTAAAAACTTTCTGCGCCAACAACAATCATCATCATCACCGTCGACCGTAAATACGACACTCTGCCCTGCCCAGTGTGGCTCCGGACTAGATTGTTTCGCGGGCTGAAGCGGTGAAGTTGGCCAACTTATTTACTGTAACGGCGACGCCGGTTCGGTAATTGAGATTTCCGTGCTATCGATTCTTTAAAGTTTTCCGTGAAACTTCGAACCCAGCCTCGGATTGGAGGTCCTTCGACCGTCTTCGGGCACGGGTTGGAATGTGTGTTGTCCTAACTTTGCGCTGTGTGACGGTTGCGGAAAGTGTGACCAGCGCCAACTGTGTCCAACTTCTGTTCCGGTAACTACTCCGGTGCCGCAAATTCCTTAAAGGTGTTTTCTTATCCCATTTCGAACCGAGTTCCGTACAAACAACTTTCCGGCGAATCCTGAACAACCCGATCCCAAAGTCGGTTGGACAAGATTTGGGGCCGAAAGAACCGTGTGGCGGGGATCATAAAATAACGGGATTCTAGCTGGCACACTGCTGGCGGCAAGCTGTCGGTTCGGTTGAGGTCGACCACATTGCGGAACTGCTACAAATTTCCAATCCTGCCAACAATCGATGGCCTAGAGAGGTCAGGCATCGATGCAAAGCGCCCGCCGGCGGGCAATACGCTCCCTATCGATTGCATATTTATGCCACCATACGCCCTCGGGCAACAATGTTGCCAACCCGGAGTGCAGTCGATGTTACTGCTGCTCCTGGTGCTGCCGGTGCTGTGAGCAAAGTGTCCGGAAAACTGCAGCCAACGACACACACCGTACACATAATACCCAGTCCGGGCGATAGGAACATGCAAAACACTGACCGCCTTTTTCCGGGCTGGGATGGGTCAGCAACCAGCAACTGGACCGCCCCTTTAAGCCCCTTTAAGAGAAAGCGCACTAAGCACCTTTCTATTAACACAATTTGGAAGCCCCCGAAGGTGGATAAGGCCCAATTTCAGGGCAGACCTTTTGTGGGCAGAGTGCCGATAATCAACTCGAGTCTGGGCCACCAAGGCGCTGGTGAAAAGCTGTAAAACGATTAAAAACTTTCGTCCCGCCTGTCGAAAAGCCCTGGGTCAGGACCGGGGGAAGCTCAGATTGATTGAGACCGTGCCCGGGCCCGGGGGCCCGTCGATAGTTTTCAAGGCGAGAGCCGGTCGATAACATCCGTCCGGAGAATCGAGAGCCACCACTTCACAGGCACTCCTTTCGGAACTAATCATGACACGACCGCACTACGATTCACCGCTCTCCGCACTGTATGCGAGCGCCTGAAAGGTATACCGCACGCATAGCACCACATTTGGCAGCCGTTCACACCCAGCCCAGAGGCCGAGCCGTTTTCGGGGGAAAGCGATGCCCGGGTCCCCCCCCCACACCACCGGCCAATCCTCTTATCTCGAGTCTGCTTGCGTCGTGCCGTGTCGCCTTTCCACAGCAGCCATTGAGCGGGGCACGCACAGCGATTTCCATGACTCTATAATCGGATAAGCAAACAAAATAATGCTATTGTGGCAATTTAGATGCGCCTGATTAGATATCGGCTGCCAGAGTCGGAACGTGCGTGCGCGATTGGGACCCGCGTGATTGGCACCCGACTCCTCCGTGTTGACAAAGAGCCAGCCGGCGGGGATGATAAGGTCCCATCCCGCGTGCTTGGACATAAAAAGTTACGTTTCCGGTGGTGAAGCGGAAAAGATGAACCAAACATCATTAAAAGGGAATCGGTTTCCGGCGGCCCGGACTGGAGCCCAGCCGAACGGAGCTGAAGCGGAGTGCGAGCGCCCAGAATAATCGGGACTTTTAATCGGGAACAGATAGAGAAAGTTCTTCGCGCGCTCGGTGTGTGTGGATCGGGGCACCATGTTTATCTCCGAGGGGTCTTCTAGGATACCTAGCACGATACCTTTGTTTCGTTGGAATAACGACTCGCCCCGGTAATGGAGCACCCGGAGAAAAATAGCTTTCCCAATGATTACGGAGTGGTCGGGTGCCGAAGCATTAGTGGCAACGGGGTCGTGGCCATTTGTGGGTTTGCGGAGACAGAGAGAGAGAGAGAGAGAGTTGTGGCGCCCTTCCCGGCACACCGCAGAGCGGCAATCGCGCAGCAGCGCGAAGTATTTAACGCAATAAGCATTAAATTCAAATTAGTTTCTCCGTCGTCGTCGGAGTGTCGCGTGATGGTGTCAGGCTCCATCACCGTGGGCCGCGTTCCAAGACAACCCTCGGGCGGTCCCGGGGTGTGGCAAGAAATCAGACAAATTGAAATGGAGAGATAAATTACGGGCGCGCGTTCGTCCATATTCCTCGGCCTGCAATTAGCCACCGGCCGGTCTCTCTCTCCCTTTAGCTCGGTCTGTCTATGGCGAATGGACTCTAATCGTGGCACTGATTGGCTATATTGAATATTATCCCATTCGGTGTTGGGTGGGGTCTGGGAATGCATCCATATCTCCGGCTTCCCCCAAAAAGTGGGTCGAATGTGCCATTTGTCATTTGGTGCACGAACATCTTCTCGCATACCACAATGATTAGGAGGTCCATCCCGCCTATATGATGCTGCCACCTCATACAGGGAGTTCGATGCGTTCGGGGCGTAGGATTAAACCGACCGGAAACTGTGCACCGTCCACCGGATCGTTGGCGCTGCTTCGATTCCAAGTCGCTCACGCTGGCCAATCGATGGCCGATCGATTCGCAGGCTGCTGTTGCGTCGTCCGGCTGGTGCTGGTAATTTATTTCAATTTAAGCGCCCGATTCTGATTAATTTTCTTTATTGAGCTCAATCAATGGGCGGATGCTGGTGTGGTGTGTTTTGCTTCGCCTACGATTGAACTGCAGCAGCAGAGTGTCGTAAGTTTAGCAGCCAGAACTACGGGGGACTGCAACGCCCGACGACGTAGGTGTGATGTCCGTTCGAAGGCATCAATCTTCTTCCGCCTGTTCGGAGTATTCATTCGAAGCGAACTATTTTAATCATACTTCGTTTTGGAGGTCAGAAAAGAAAGAGGGGACCAACGGGAAACCGAACTCCATTGTGGCACACAGCAACTGGTAATAAAAATCAAAAGCCGATAGACTAACCGAGCGTGGCCAGTCTTGCTCCATCATTTTCCCATAAATCAGGAAGACTGCCCCGGGCCGTTAGGCGCACGTGGCGTTTCACCTTTGGTGTTCCGTGTGTTGGTGGAGCAGACTTTTCCTCTGCGGGACTCTTTGGGTTTTTCCGGGGGGAGAAGAACAGAACAGAAGAAAAACACTCTATCGCCGCATGCGGTTGTGGTGTAAATAATAAGGTCCTGGAACTGAGGCCATGTTGAGTTACAATTAAAATCGTATCACGTATGAGACAACGCGGCAAACAATGTAAAAGGTATAGGATTGCACAAAGATGTAGGAAACATCATCTCAAAACTAACGTTCGATTCTAAGCCACATCTCAACTACTCATTGATCACGCTCTTCCTAGGAACAGCAGGGTTTTTTGGGAACCATTCCGCTCCACAGTAAATCTGAGATAAATCGGCAAAAGATTAGAACGAATATTGCCGAAGAATCCCCCAGACGCTACGCTTCGGTACGGGGTTCAGGACTGTGAGTCCTTGCTGTCTGGATGCTGCTGCTTCGGCTGCTGCCACCGAAGGCCAGCAAACCGATCGATGTAGAGAACCATATCGACCAGAGCGCCGAGAGAGCGTTAGCATACGTCTCTCGCCGGTTCCTGCCGCTTAAGCTTACAGCGAAAATATTGCGAACGTTTCTTGCGACCGGAAATGATTCTTCATCTCACCGTCGCCGTCGTCAACGTGGGGCCACTTTCAGCCCAGTTTGCCCTTCTCTGCCAGCCTCCGACGACGAAGGTGTGGCCGGAATGTGTGCGGTAGCCGATAAGGAATTAAGGAGTTTTTCGCTCGGCGCGGTGATGCTCCCGCCGCCACCGGAAGCAAAAACCGCCCCGGGTGGGTTTGGGGCGAAATTTCGGTGTGTAACTCCGGCACCAACCGGGCCAGGTGGCCGCTGGTTGGTAAGTGAAAAGTCGGATCAGGCGTCAGGAAAAGCGTCAATCGTTCGGTCGTTCGGTTCGGGTATCTGAATATTTCAACCTGTCTGAAACTCTCGGGCTCGGGCTCGACCGGAAACCGGAACCGGAGGCAACGCTGGCAAGGCGACATTCTCCGACGCTTACGTATTTACCGAGCCGTCAATTTTCATTAAATTCCTCGACGAGGACGACGGCGGGATGTGTGTGTTACGTTTCCTTCATCACCGGATTCGGATGCACGGCGTTCCGCGAGGCCACTGCGCACTCGAATCTCAGTGCAGGGCTTCCCCACGGAGCGCTTGCCAGCGCAATGTGGCCGCAATAAATAGCCGATTTGCCGTTTGCCAGTGTGAAATGGAGACGCCTGGTGGCTGGTAATAATTTCATCGCCCGGCACATAACACGCGCGTGTGTTCGTCAAAACCGCCGACGTTCCGATAGTTTAGTGGTTCCGTCGTACCTCACGACCGACATAAAGTCACCGCGGTAAGCCAGCTTTACATCCCACCGTCGCCCGGAAAGTTTGCTTATTATTTCAACGCACACACTGTGAGAGGGCACTCGTCGCGGTCTTGCTAAGTTTTCCGAACGGGGGCTGTGCCACCGCAGCCCCGGCTTCGGGAGGTAAAGAATGTTCCTGCCCACCCCGGGGTTGAACTTAATTTTGCCAACATTCACGAGCGCCGGCTCGTCATGTTTTGCATATTTTATGTCCATGTCACCGAGCGGCGACTTTGGGACAATAAAAACACAACACACGAGTGAAGAGAGTGAACGCGGTTGACACACGGGAACCGTGTTTGGCACCTGGTCCTGCGGCGGGCAGAGTGCCTGCTCATATCCTTTTTCCACGCCAGCGAAGAAGATTGACAGCCACCGGAAGTGATATTGAAAGGAGAAGCGTGTTTTTTTACCAAAGTGTGATGTGTTTTAATTTTCACACTCCGTAATGAAGTCGGCCACCCCAAAACCGTTGTGTGTGTCCCTTCAGAAAATTGGCAAAAGCACCAATATAATATCCTGGCCACCCCACTCCGCCCTGAGTGCATTCGCTCGCCTTGCGGACCAAGACGAGAATATTGCATTTCAGACCCGAGCCGAGACGACCATCGGGAAATTGATTCCACAAAGCGCTCTCGTTCTCCCGTGGGATCACTAAACCCTGGGCGGCGGTTCAAAATCCGCCTTCGTCGTCGTATTTGCATCAAATATTTGAAATCGAAATTATCGAACGTGCGATTCCCTGTGACCACACACATTTCCACATTTTCGTCGGCCCTTTTTGACGTGGCCCTCGCCAGGAAAAAAAGAAAACGAGCGGTCGGATTGATTGGGCCCCCACCCGGCGGATGCTTTCTGCACCGTTTTCTGGTGGATGATTATTTTTCCGTCGCGCGCTCGGCTATTGTGGCAGCGGCAAACCGATGATGATGGCGGCCACGGGAAGGACACTCTCGGGTGGTGGCCCCCCTGACACTCTTCCACGCCATTCGCAGCGGTTTCTAGTTCGCTCTCGCTCGCTCCCCAGTTATCTCGTTTTGTCATTATTCAAGCGCCGTTTTCACGGTGGCCCGGCCCGGGGAATGCGCACTTTACGCCCAACCCGTCGATTTTCCACCCGAGCCACGGTATCGATTTCTGGGCGCCACGCTGCCGTCGGTGGATTTAATCTCGATTTATATTTCTTCCACCACCACCTTGGGTATCTTGGGGTCCGTTTCGTCCTTCTTTTTTTCTCCCGTGGTGTTGGCTCCGTTCCGCTACAAGAGGCTCAGCCTCGTTTACATACACACTTCACTTATGAGGTCGGCCCTCGGTACCGTCCCGGGCGTCCGTCTTTTTTGGCGTCTCCGTGTGGTATAAGGTTGGTTCACGTTTAAGGGAGCTTTGCCTCATCAGTTCCGGCCGCCGCCGTGGAAGTGGAAATCAATTTCGAAGGGGTTTTCGGGGCGACCCACGCCGACACTTGATAAAGTCTCGCGTGGGATGTGGGTTCCGGGGCTCCAACAACCGCCGTGAAGTTAAAAATAGTTTTTTGGTACGGTGCCGGAGTTCATCCTTTATAATCTTATTGTAATATAACGGAAAGAGTACGCGGCCTGATTGGAATCTAAATTAGACTGCGAACGGCCCGATCAAAGAAACCTTGGCGAGCGAGAGTGTTTATGAGCGGTGGTTCAGTACTTCAATCCCCTACTCAGAATCTTTTCTCACCGATGAGATGAGACGGACTCGCTCACTCCGGCCCCAATAAATTAAAACTTAGAGCCACCCTTAAAGCCAGAGTGAAGTAATTTCGAACGAAGTTGTAACGCTCAAATGGAGTGTGCAATCGAAAAAAAAGGGACGCCTAGTACCCCGTTACCGGTACCCGGTCGACTCCAGCTGTTTTCAGCAGTTAAATGAATATTTACATGGCCAACGGTCCGAGCGCCCCAAACCGAACCGAACCGAACCGAACCGAACCGAAAACAAAGCCCAAGTACGGTTTTTTTCGGGGATCGTTCCGTTTCCCACGATTGCGTTCGACGCCCGGTTTTTTTTCCACCCCAACGGCCATGGTCATGAGATAATTTTTCAATCCGAAGGATACCGCGCGTTCGAAGCAACATTTTCAGATCACTGTGCCCTAGTAAACCCTTGGCGGTCCCATCGTACTGCCCCAAAAAAAAACTGGCACCCCCGGAAAAAAACAGGATAACCGGAAACTGACCCGGGTCCCGATGGGTGCCCGGTTACCGGAAGTGAAGTGGAAAGGATTTTCACGAGAGCGCATCCGGGCGGGGTGGGGGCGCCACTGTATGGGGTCGACACGGGCCGACAGAAATCTCCCTCGTCACGACGAAAAAGGGTTCAATTAGGTTAAGGCTCGGCCTCCGGTCAAGTCCTTCGAAGGTTATTCTTCTTGTTTCGTCCCTTATTTTTTTTTTGCTCACTAATTTTAACACCCCAATGGTGGTGCCAACCAATCAGAGGGGTGCGTGGCCGTTAATCGGAAACGGCCGACGGGGGTGCCGTGTCCAGAGTTTTCCGGGGATTCCGTCGACCGGCCAAAGAGACTGATAGAAATTCAATTTCGTACAGGTGGCAGAAGATGTTTGGCTTAAGTGGAAAAGGATTCGTGTGGCTGGCGTGAGGCCTACGAACCCGGACCGTGGTATCCCTTTTCGGTATCCAGCCTGTGGGTGGGACAGAACCCAGCGACCTAGGGACTTTTTGAGGGATATTTGTCCATCGATTTAGCCCCCGGCCCGACTGCGTCGTGATGGGGCTGATGAGGGATGTTGGCATATAAATAGCTTCATCGGGGTTCGGCAGGTCGGTCGGTGGTTTGAAACAGTGCAGAAACCAGAAAGTGCTACTAAATGGAGTCAACCCCGGGCACACCACCGACTTCCGGTCGGTGGTTTTCAGGGAATACATTTGGCAAATGGACGCCGGAGCGGATCGTTCATCTTCTGCTACTCCTGCTAACTCCACTGGGGATGCAGATTTCAACCTGCCCGTTGTTGTTGTTGGTGTTGGTGGTGCTGCCATTTTGGGACAAAAATTGATCGATCAATTCGTCCGATGACCTCCACCCTACTGAAGGACTCCCCATAACCAAATGCTGCTAACGACAAACACACGACGCCTGATGGTTCGGTTGTGGTTTTCGGGTGACCGGCCAGCCATTCCGACAGCCGGTCCAGCGCACTCCCATCCTTCCAAGTTAAACTCCTGGCCTGGGCTGGCGTTGTGTGCCGCGGCCAGCAGAACTGTAAAGGCTATTAGAAAATTGCCAAATGAGCCCTTGCGCTGGTGACATTCCGTTTGATTGATTTTCCACCCCACAAACGACGGTCTCCCCCCCGACTCAGACCTGGCCAGGACCTCGCTCACCACAATTGATTTCCATCGATGGACGGGCACCACCAATCGGTTCGGAGGCCCTTTTATGCGCCTTGCGTTCTTGCGGTTTGGTGCCCGAGAGACCGCAATCCGAAGTCCTGCCACAACCCTGTGTCCAGGCTGCGCGTGTGCTTTCCGGGTGAATTGTTATGCTTACCTGGAAGTGGAGAAAAGAAAACAGGACCCGGGTTAGATGGGATAGACAAAGTGAGTGCAAAAACTTGTGTTAACATCAAGTGGTTTGCCTACGGCCGCGGCCTCGGAACTTTGTGGGTTCCACCCTTCCGAGTTCCGAGTTTGCCTGGTATTGATCGACACCTTACCGGTAGAGAAAGGGATTAAATTAGCGGAAGTTATCGTAAGTAAGACATCGCCGGACGCTTTTTAATTAAGAACTCACGTGCACACGGGGGGTGCAGCTGAGTAGACCGGCGTAAGCCCTAAAAAACTCGCCACACTGTGTGCGTTTCTGAGCCCTGGGCCCTGGCCCTGGTCGTTGGTGTTTTTTGTTTGAAGACGGACGTGCTCGCCCCGACGTCGACAGCACCAGCTACGGATTAACTTCGTACCTTTTGCGCGTACCCAACGCTCGGGCTCAACTGCCCCGAGCCAAAGGTTCACGGTTTCACCAGCGCCAGGCGGATTATTTTCGTCCGCCGGGACCGCCGTGCGGACTTCAAGCGAGAAGAACTACGCGTTTTTTGTAGTGTTTTTTGAAGGATCAGGGAACGCAAGAAAAAAAAACCGAGGGAGCCGAGTTTTCCCTGTTGGAATGCCGAGTGCCGAACCACATTTCGACGTGGATCGAATTCGTTTGCAACGCCGGTTAGTCTACTAGATCGGTCGTGAGGGATGCTGGGTTTGGAATTTTTACCGGGGCGCGACTTTGCTGTCACTTTTTCGCTTCCGGCAGACCGTTAGCTCTAGGTTCGTGGGGTATTTAATTCAAATCACAGATAAGTATGGTTGCGTTCTCGGTATCTTGCCCATAAAATGGCCTGTCGCTGCTCGGCTATAGCCAATTTGTAGGATGAAAGCTACACCATTATCTTCCCGCCGCGACTGATTGGCACACAGCTGCAACACGGCCGATCGAAGGATCTCCATGGCAACCGGAAGACCGCATCACGGTTGCAAAGACAAAAAGGCCCCTGGGAACAGAAACCTAACCTAGTCGCTTCTCGTCGGTGCTCGGAATTATCGATCCGTTCCGGAACGGGCAAGGGTCGGAATACGAGATTCGGGAAAAAAAACCGGAAGTTCTGTTTACTCACCGTATTTACGTACACACAGCCCGCCGGCCGTGTCGCCGTGCAAACGTAAAGTTTTACCGTTTTTTTTGTCTTTTGCAGCTCAACCCGCTGCAGCACCGAGGAGGTTCGGTTCCGAGAATCCGATGCGACAACAATATTATTGTGCCCGCGGAAATATGGGTGGCGGAAAATGTTTTCGTTTGCAAAACGCTACAATGTGGTCCTGCGACCGGGTGTCCTTGCCAGCCGGGGGGATATTGAGTCGGATGCCGAGATCCCAGGTTGAGAAATCGTCGTGTCGAAACTCATTCATTATTAAGTGGTCGAAAATTCAAAGCGCCAGGGCACAAATAAAATGTCGACACATTGTTGTGTGCCCGGGTGCCAAAATCGCAGTGTCCCGAAATCGCATTGTGTCACACAATGACGGGGCATTGGTGCGCCCGATTCCGGGAAAGTGCCGTCGTTAAGCCCAGCCATTACAGCATGACTTCGTCGCCGCCGTCCGTGAGTTATTTTTTCCCGGAAAACAAACGTTTGCCGTTCCGATTGTGAGAAGAGGACGTCAGGACGACGTTGTCGTGAATCCGGCTCGCTGCTTTCTTGACGGAGCGTTCTCATCCGCCGTGAGCCCCGGAACTGCACATTTCTTTATCCGATCGTTTAATATTCATATCGTTCACTCATTATGTAAATGATAAAACTAAAATCTTTCCCGAGCCCGAGCCCCCACAGAATGAGCCATTTCCGGGGCCTTTGGGGCCCGGACACTAATAGGCCGGCATCCATTTCCGCGTGTTTCCAGCGGAGCGAATAAAGCGAACTTTTCCGCCTAATATCGTCATCCAAAATTGGCTTCCCGTGTCATCGGCCGAAGAAGGATCGGCCGCGGTGAAGGGGCGCGCGGTGCGATAATTAGAGAACCCTTTCCCGAATGTGGCCAATTCCCCGCTGGTGGTGGTGGTGGTCATAAAATCAAATATCCCTTTTCCGGTTTTTTCAGGGGCCGCGAAAGCCACTCAAGTTCTGTGGCCACCGAAACGACTACCGGCTCGAGAACACGGAAGAGAACGCAATTACCCGGCCAAGGCCATTACAAGGGGGCGCGCCTCTACAGGTCGTTCGGGAAGTTGGGAAGGAAGTTGTCCCGGGTCCGGGCGTACGTAAGGAGCATTTTTAAGCCCCGGCACCAGATGCTGAATCGCGATTTATCGGGCACTTTCGGGCGAAACCTTGGGTCCGTACAAGGATTCGGTTTCCGGGGCGGGGCCCGAAATGGAAACCACAAAAACCGGGCTTTGATTATAGGACACGGTCGTCGTGTTGACACGCTTTTTCACGGCGAATGGTTTTGTTAACTCATTAGCTCATGGCCAGAGTCCTCATGGCGCGACGACGCGACAAACGAACGAGTCCCGGGCCGGGTTGAGTGCGCCATTCCATTTTTTTCGTGTCCTTTAACTAATATTGGAGGTTTACTTTGGGGCTTTGGCTTGCAGTCGTGCGAAGGCTTAAGAACTGCACCCATTCCGAACCTCACAACCACTGAGGGGCCACTCCAATCCATCAAGGACACCGCCGCGGCCGAAATGTTCGCTCGGGTGCTGCATAATTTATCCTGCCCGCACACGGTACGTGAGGTTGATCCGTGTGTCAGCTTAATAGCTCGGACCAGGACTCGGGTGGTGGGCCCCAAATGTAGATCGCACATGGACGGGACGTGACGGTCGATGTCGAGCGCGCGCCACTGCAAAACGCGACTCGGTCGCGGTCGACGTCAAATGTTGGCGAAAAAGTAACAGCACGGCACGGATTTTACGATAAATGAGAGTACACAATGTTTTTGGCCCGCTGGCGGTGGTTACATCCACTTCCCGTCCGTGGCACTGGCACCGGGAATGATGTCGTTCCGAATCAGTCTAATTTGCTGTTCGTATTTGGTCGTTCCGCATGGCCATATCATTAACTGTTGTTGTGGGCCACTGCACGGATTGGGTCGTGAATAACAATGTATCGAACGTGCCGTGCCAGGAATAGGGGAGACCACGCGAATTAGGTTCAGTTACTAGGCCCCGTAAAGAACTGATTTGAAGAACTGCCTGGAAATCGTAATTTTGTGGAAAACGCTACGATTAGTAGAAGTCTTGTTTGGTCCCCGTAATTGACCGGAAGCTTCAAAAGTTCCCCAAGGTCGAGGCCTCCAAGAGCCAAATCGGCTCAGACGGATAATGCCCCGCCGAGAGCTTTCTCTCGGACCGTTTCCGGTCCTCGCTATCTCGCGCTGGTTCACGGTGAACCTACGAAATTGGCTAACAGCACCCATTTTCTCGGCCATCACCGAAATGCCGAGCTCCATCTTGGGGTTGGTCTTCTGGAAATCAATATCGCACCGCCGTCGGTCGGTCGGTCGAATGATTTTGAAATATTTATCCACCGCGCGGAATGGAACCACTTCTGGTGAGCGAACACTTACAGGGCCGACAAAAAAGGGGCCTTTTCCGGGCACTTCCGGGGGGCGCATAGGGTGGACCGAGGTGGGTGGCCTATAAAAAGTAAGATCTAAGCTGCCTTCCAGCTGTCGAAATCACACTCGGCCGCAACTCGGTTCGGCGTGCGGCCGGCGTTTTTCCTATGCCTACGGGTTACTACTGTTTCGGTCCTTGGCCTTTCGGATCTTGAGGGCTGCGGAACCAGCAGACCGAGAGCGAGAGGTACGATGCTGAATAATTGATAAGGAGGCAGATTACGTTGCGAGTCGGTGGTCGGTTCTCAACGGTCAATCTTACGATGCTGGACCTCGGAAGGAACGAGCGGAGAACCACCTTTGCCGGAGATCTTTCCTCCGGGAGTTCGCTCCGGGAGCAAATGAACTCCATTATTCTCGCTGCCTGATCGCTCTGGGCCCTCCGGATTCGATTACAACATTTGTTTACGGGCCGCTTTTTAATGGGCAACTAAATCTCCAACTCCCGAACGCCAGTCGGGCAGGGAGTGAGCCGGAAGCTCTGGCCATTCAATCGATCCGATCCTTTGTCGCCGTCACCGTAGGGATTATCGGAAAAAAGGGAATCCACGGGGCCATTTCATATCTCGGGCGTCACGCCGCGTCTGACGGCTGGCTTAATTTGGCCCAAGAAAAGACTTTGATCACAAAGCCCGCCTGGCATCTTCGGTCTCGGGGCGAAGTTTAATCGCTTTTTTCAATTTCACTCCCCAACCTCCCCCCCCCGGTGATCAATTTACACAATGGCCCCAGAATCGGGTTGCCTGCGTGCCTGTGTATGTTTGTCATTCATAATTCCACAGGGCTTGAAGCGTGAATTAGAAGAAACAACAGCAACCGACACGGGGCGGCCCCGGCATACATTAACATACATTTACACGAAGGGGGACCGTCGTGCCTGTGCGTGCATGTGTGCTGTGTAATGTTCCCCGTGGGAGATGGGTGGGCGGCCGGCCAGAAATGGACGGCGGAAAAAGTCGGCGGAAAAAGCCGACCACGGCACGGCTTGTTTGCAGGTTGTTATGCCCGCTCGTTTACATTCTCTGTATGTGGCCAAATTTGACTTTGAAATAGCGGAGCGAGAAGCACGCGCACCGATCCCGGCGCCGGTGCCGGTGTTCCACCGCGAAAAACGGGTCGAAAAAATGGGCCCTTTTCCTTCGTGCAGAGTAATGTTTGGGCTTAGGATTGCGTCCTTTAAGGATGCGTCCCGCCTTTGCGGTGACTTTAACGGTGTCCGTTGAATTTGCACCAAAAAGGGGAACCAGAACAGCCCGCACTGGAAGGAATGGTGTCCTCTTGGCGCGTTTTTGCATAAATATAATTGAAACGATTGCCAGCGGATGCATTTTTGCATCAAATTGCACCAGAGCCCCCCCCGAGCCCCAGTTATGCTCTCGGCAAATGAATGAAATAAAACGGTCGAAAGCATCCCGGGCCAATGCAGCCGGGCACTGGCCGGATTCTAATTAAAATCATAGATAGCAAACCACCGCCAGGAGGAAATGGGATTTCCACTGATCTTTCGTCCTCGGTCCGCTCTCTCTGTCGGCTCGGCTCTGGGCTCGTGGCAGAGTGGTAATTTAAATATTAAAAAAGATTACGACAATCTCACGGATTGGTGAGGACACAGGGAAGTAATAAATGGGCGATGATTGTGGAGCGAATCTTCCTGGCCATCGCCGTCGTCGTCGTCGTTGTGATCTGAAGTGATGCTGGAGATGCCACTAGTAACTTGTGCCGGGCCGGCCATCAAGGAAAGAGGTCCTTTCCGGGAGAGACAGGGAGCGAGAGAGAGAGAGAGAAGTGTTGGGAAAGTATTTAACACTTTTCGTTCCACTTCTCCCACCGAAGCGGCCGAGAAGGGCGGGGGCTGGCGAGTGACAGGAACCATTACTCTTGCCAATAAATGCATCCGAAGGGATCCCGGGCTCTCTCTCTCTCTCTCTCCGTCTCGCTCGCTTGGCCCTACTCTACATTGAATTATAAATTTAGCCTTTTACGACGACGACGACGAGCGAGCGCTCGCACAGAGTTCCCCCGGACACAGATTAATGGATTTCGCAGTCTTTCATCCAGTTCACGTCTCCACAGAGTCGTGCCGGGGGCCGGGTGTACCTCAAAAGTAAGTGCATTTTAGAGAACTCCAATTTATGACATTATTCGTACATTTTTAGTGCCAACAAACCAACGTCGGGCGGGCGGCCGGAAGTCCAGCCCGCTCGGAACAGGCGGCCACATACGCGACGCGCGAGCGTGCGGAGGAAATATTAAGGATTCAAATGACTTGCTGCCGTACGTGGTCCGTGTAATGACCGCGCGAGTGTCCCGCCGGACCGGATCCTATCCGGCGCAGTCCGCGTGCCGCGGCCAAAAAGTCGTACCCACCACCGAAAACAGGACCTCTCGGGTGTGTGTTTGCTCTCCTGACCGCCAGGCCACCGCAGAACCATGTCCCGTTCCCAAGGACGATCAGCCCCCGCCCGTGGGGCGTGTCATTCGTTGGCTGACGTTCGGCCGCGCGGCATTGCGCATTGCGCCCATGTTTGTGGGCCATTTTTCGATGGCCAACTAAGCGACCATCGATAGATGGATGGCAGGACTATGTTTGTGACCGTCCTCGTCACCACCGCCACCCTCCCCGCTTGAATAATGAATAATGAAATTGATGGAAAAATAAAATATTTCCATTATGGCCCATCACGGGGCCCTGTATCGTGCCTGGCGGAGTGTGCCGGATGTTTGTGGACAAACTAAGTGCGAGCAACAACAACCATTTTGGAGCCACATTGCACGCACACATGCGCACGGACACGACCCGGGCCCAACCATCAACCAGCGGCATGACAGGCGATGTTCCGGTCGAATGCACACTTACGAACCGCAACGGTGGTAATCTTCTCACTGCACGCCAGGGCTGGTGGAGGGTGTCCACCACACCGCCCACCACCACCACCACCACCACCACCACCAGCGACCCGGAAAGGTCACGAACGTCCCGCCTGGCGGCCGGAATATGCGGTTTCACATTTCAATAGTTTATGGTTGGGTTGTTTATTTTGGGAAGCCGGCCCGAGCCGAGCTGGGTTCCGGTTCCGTGACCAGCCCCCCGCACGGTAACAGTAACGGTGTGTATCTGTGGTGCGACGGGAGCCGGGACCTGACCCGTTTCTTGGCCGCGACTGGATTCCGTTCTCAATCTAGGGATTCATCTCGCGGTCCTGTGTGGATTCCCTGCGAGCGAGGATTCCGTGACCGGCGGGCGCGATGAAATCCGCGGTTCGGCACCAGTTCGGCCCGTATGTCATCCGTCCGTGGTCCGGAGGAGCCTTACTCCAATTTTGCCAGGTTCCGGCGGTGGCTTCAGCAATTTGAGCGCAAACAAATGAAATGTCGTGCGTGACGCGGATGTGTGAACATCGATTGGCGACAAATTCGATTTGGGTTTTTTATTCGCCCGGGGACCCGGTGGATTCGAAAATGGATTCACAGGATATGGGAGTCTGAAAAGAGTTTCGCTTTAACGGTGGAAGTTTGGTGGAATAAAAAGATGGCTGCCGCGGCTTGCCAGGATCACTAGATCCGAAGCGTTAGCTTCGGTTGTCATGGCAGCCATGTGGGCAGCCATTTTCTGATGGCGGTTCAAACAAATGTGAGCCTTTTCCGGAAGGTAGCTTTATCACATAACGGGGCCGATGCCCACCAGAGGCGTACAATCAGTGTCAATTACTTCAATTTGCTGCTGGCATGCAAAGTGCACCCAGCCCGGCCCGATGGCGATGCGATTATCGTAATGTTTACACAATTTGTACCACGGGCAGGGGCCATTTTATCGGGGCGCACGCACGTCATTAACAATTTGCCACCGTGTCCGTCAGAGCCGCAGCCGGGAAATGCACTTTTCGTGTAAACGCGCCAATTATGCGCCGCGTGGAGGGCCCTCGGTGTTGGCCATTTTTATTTCAATTCAAGATCGCCCAATTCGATTTGAAAGCTTTTTAAATGGGCTTAAAATTCCCATTTATCGCCAGTTTCCAGTTCCGGGGAGCGCTAATCTGCTGCCGTTGATCGATTTTCCACAGTCGGCCGCTTGATTGTGGCTCTATTGTGTGACTCAATCGGTGGTGCTGCCGCTAACCTAGATTCGGCCCGGTCGTGTCCTGTACGAAGGACACCAAAAGTAGTCGAAGCCGATCAGAAAGTGGCACGGGGGGGGGGGAATAGGCTCGCCCCTTGTTTGCGTGGCGCGTCGACGATATCTTCATTATGCCGTTCCGCTGCACGGCACGGAGGCATTAATTGAGAGACCGATACCACCCATCAAACCCGCTAAACCGGGCCAGAAATAATTACTACGGCCACGGCGGAAGGCAAACACAGATCTGTTGCGTAGATAGAGAGTGCCCATGGTCGTCG